>NC_056760.1:27800000-28067500 GCF_018687715.1 Carya illinoinensis
ACAGGGCATGGAACAACCTAGAAAAATCCCACATATGTCTGTGTCATCAGTGGCACAAATTAGAGAAAGGCATGAATGTAGCCACAGGAACCAACAAGAGAAGATACCAAATGATGGCTACTAATTGGCTATAGATGGACAAATTTGAGCATCATAGGACCCACGTGATGGATGTAGACTTTTGAGGAAACGTTTTCCTATGATGAGTGTTACCGTATGAAGAGTGGCAACCCCCTCATGACCCGTTGGTATGGAAGGACGTCGAGAGAATACATTTGCTTTGACTCAACCAAGAAGTAGAGTCTAGTCACACTGTAGAAGCTCGTGCGAGTAGATATATGCATTTTGAGACCTCGTATACATCTATTGACCATATTCGTTTTTGTGAGGAGGGTCAACGTATCATAAATACCGAGCTCAAAATAGAGTATAAGTTGAATGAGTTTTTTCTTTTTCAATTTTTTTTTTTATTAAAACCCTCACTTATAGTGGAGGAAAACCTTATGATCATCAACAACTCAAACCACTCCCAAACAAACCAACCTATACAAAAAAGAAACACATGAAAGACTTAAAGCCATAAAAAATAAACCCAGAGGACTGAGGCGATCCCAACATGGTAAAACCATTGCAACCAAACCCACTAACTATGTACTCTGACTATGATCTAGATGCAATGTTTTATCTATCGCAAGATTCAGAGACAGAGGAAGAAAATGAAGTGCCACCCCCATCATCATCTAAAGATTCCACAGCAATTAGTAATACAGGTAATAATCGAGTTTATACTTGTTGCCGATTGTTCTTACTTGATGGTCATAGTGCTGATTTCTAGGACAAAATCTATTTTTAAATGGGGGGAGGATGTGATAACCTAGACTTAGCCACGTCCACGTCCATTGTTTTATTGAGGTTAGTTTAGCTCATCAGGTTATCTATCCAAATTTTTGGCATGCAAAGTATGTGCGAAGCATCATGGGCTTTGTTGTCGAATTAAAGAGTGTCTTGTTTATTACAAGGGGTGCCATGTGCCACATGGCTAGCATGCAAGACCACACCCTAGATACTTTGAATCTAGACGTGAAATGGAAGAGAGAGAGAGAGATGAAGTTTCAGAACCCTACGGGACATGCCACCCATGCATACAAAATCAAAGGCACAATATCCTAAGAGACTACAAGGATTCAGCCTAGGGAGGATACAAGCTGCCATGTGTCATGCATACATGGAGTGTAGAAATTCTAGAAAATCCAATCATAAGTAATGGGAAGAGCCGCATGGGACAAAGCAAAAATCAAGGTTCCAAATAGGCTTTAGGGTTTCAGCCAGGGGAGCCTACAAGCCAAACCACACTAGACTAAGCAACCCATTACCACTTGTCACGCATGTGTGAAGTGTGAGAATTTCTAGAAGAAGGGTAATCATAGGACAAAGGAAGAGAACACATTGGGAAATGGCATACAATCCTCTTAAGGAATCTTAATGGGAAGTGGAGGCAAGACAAAGAGAGAGGCTTGTCTAGGGCAAGAAGCCATGCACATGCAACCTACTCACCTAGGGAACCAAACACATGCCACCCTAAACTTAGAGGAAAGGAAGCATTTTTTTGAGAAGAGAAAGTGTTGTCTTGAGAAGAGGAAAGATTGTCTTGAGAAGATGGGTTTTTGGCCAATCCCACACAGACCTGCACGCATCACTTGCCAATTGGCAAGCATGCATATGTGTGGTTACCCAAGGATGATTTAGGGTTGAGCTTTGACCTTTTTGCCGTCAAATACAATGAACTTGGATGCAAGAAGAAGGGTATATGTGGAAACTAAGGTTTTCGAATGGAGGGGTTCACGCCACTTGTCCAAAGGATTTTTGGTTTTCCAACACAACTCAATCATAGGGGAGATGAATGGACTTTTCGGCCCAGGTGCCAAGTGGCACCCATGCACTATGTATTTTGGATTTCCAAAGAAGCAAGAGGCACCTATAAGAAGGGAGAGGCAGACTAGTGAAGAGTCTTTTGCCATTTTTTGGATTCCCTCTCTTGTGTCACATGGCTACACCATCCTCACACTATTCTCTTATTTTTCTCACTATTTTCTCTCTAACCAAAAATCATACACGCACCCACCACCTTCATGTAACCAATATTTTGAGTAACCAAGGGAGTAGAAATGCCACCCAAAGGGAAGAAGCACACGAAGTAAGGATCACTCACCCATTTTGTACACACTTAGAGGGAAAAGAGATGAAAAAGAAAGGGGGCTCGGATTCATGAGTTCCCTCACACACGCACTTTCAGGAAGGGCTAGGGTTTCTCCTCAGGGGAGAGAGAGACCGAACCACCATTAGCATTGAGTTGAGCACGTAAGCATGAGACTTTGGAAGGGAAGCAAGATCATGACCACCATTTTTAGTTGAAGTAGGGTTTCTTTCTCTATAGAGTTGCAGCCTTAAGAGTGAAGTCTGAACTCTTAAAGAGCCCTTCTAGTCGTGAGAATGGATTTTATAAGCCATGGGGGAATTAGCCCTAGACAATACACATTCACACTTGAAATTAGGGTTTTTGTGTGTCCTTGTCTAATGATTTTTAGTATTCATTTTCATCTTGCTATTTGTAGCTCGTTCAATTTTTGTAAGTGAACTCTCAACCTACTTTAGAGAATATTCGTATATTTGTCGCGTGAACTTTACATTTTGATTGATTATTGTGTATGCTTGTTGTTGAGGAATAATTTGTTTTATGGTAATTGGTTTTGCATGATGAACTTGCCACGCTTAGTGATACTGATGTTTTCAGATTTGTCTTAGTTTAAGTGGTTGGATATAACATGTTGATGCGCATTAAAATGATTCAGCCATGGCTACATGAATACACTTGGATTTGAATAATGTTAATCTAATTGCCATAAGATGAGTGTTTTTGTATATATTGTAAACTGTGTATTCGAATGTTCTAATATTTTCAAGCTGTAACATGAGATGTACAATGTTGGACTCATGACATTCATATGTTCATATGGTCCATGAAAAGAATAGTCATCACAAGTTTTATGCCACATGCATTTGGGTTACAAAGTGTTTTCAAAGAAAAAATTTGGTACATGTTTTATCATGATCCCAAAAGCTAGGACAGGGGAATGCCCTAGTGGAACTCCTCTGTCTACTCTGGAGTGTTTAAGAATGGAGTAGTATCTCCTGGGTCAACGAAGTACAATCGGTGGACCTCCAAGACATGGGCTTGAACATCTTCAAGCCCAAAACATCCTAACTACACACCTATAACTAATTAGAAGAAGTACACTTAATGAATTAAATAGGCCCAAATGCCTACAATCATAGAAACATAAAATAGGCCCACACAACTATACTTAATAAAATAAAAAGTCTACACTAAACCACTAGGCTATGTCGCCCCCTCTATAGCTTTTATCACATGGATTAAAGCTGGTCCTTCTTCTTGCAAGCCCATATTGAATGTTAGGGTCTTGCTTGATAAATTTGCAAAATCAACCCAAGTGGATTGCACCAATCCTTGATTAGATGATATGCTTGATGAATTGCATGGCGTATTTTTGGTAAAATAGATCTTAAAAGTGGATATAATCAAATTAGAATGAAAGAGAGAGATGAATAGAAAACTACATTTAAGACTAAATATGGACTTTATGAATGGTTGGTTATACCATTTGGACTTACAAACTAGTACTTTCATGAGATTAATGAACCATGTATTACATGTGCTCATAGGCAAATTTGAAGTCGTGTACTTTGATGATATCCTATTGTACAGCAAGAACTTAGATGAACATATTGAGCATTTGAGATATGGGTTCAATGTGTTGAGATGTGAAAAGTTGTATGCTAATTTTAAGAAATGTATCTTTTGCATGGAAAAGCTTCTTTTTCCTGGTTATGCTGTTAGTACAAAAGGTATTGAGATGGATAAAAAGAAAGTCAAGGCCATTAAGGAGTGGCCAAAGCCTAAAGGCATCACTAAGGTAAGAAGCTTTTATGGTTTAGCTAGCTTTTATAGGCATTTTGTTAAATATTTGAGCACCATTATTGCACCACTCATTGAAATAATTAAAATGAATATTGAATTTCATTGGGGGATTGATTAAGCAAAGCATTTGCTACTATTAAAGAAAGGTTATATTCTGCACCTGCGTTAGCATTATCTGACTTTAACAAAACTTTTGAAATTGAATGTGATGCCTCAGGAATAGGAATTGGAGCCATTTCAATGTAGGATAGGTGGTCCCTAACCTTATTTAGTGAGAAGCTAAGTGGGGCGGTCTTGATTATACCCAAAAAATAATGTGGTAGTTGTACACAGCTTTGGGGTGTCGATTTTACAGGGAGACAAATTAAAAGAATAGCAGAAACAATAAAGAAACTAAAGAAAAATATTAAATAATTAAAGTGAAGAAAAGTGATTATCGGAAAAAGTACTCAAATTTGATGAACAGTAAAGTGTCGGGAATCCCTTGCACAAATATGGTATTTTAATTATTCTTAATTCATTGAATAATTCAAGTGGGAACTCAATTCCTAAAATTCCAATTGGAAGGTATAGATTTATAAACCAAAATTAAGCCAAATGTCACCCTGTTAAAAATCATTCACCACTTTTAAAATACGTAAATTATTATCGCTATTGAGAAAATCCAACGACGACAATATACTAAAAGAGCGATATTGCAGCAAAAACTTAAAAATGAACTAGTCCATAAACAGAAAAAGCATGACTGAATCCATAAACAGAATAAATTCTATGATTATTTAGAGAAGAAAACATCAACAATCAATTAAAAATGATGAAACAAAAGAGTTTTAATAATTGAAAATAAAATACATAAATTAAAAATACCATCTAATATACAAGTTCTTCTCTAGCCCTACTTGAGAATTTAGTTACCCATTAATATAATGGACAACAAAAATCTCCAAAGAAAAATAAAGCAAACGACAGCTATGGAAGTGATTTTCTCCTCTATTCAAATCTGTCTCTTGTGCCTCCCCTCTCCTTTCATTTTGTACTAATGATATGCTTATATAGGGTAGGAAAGAAACCCTAATGTCTTCATAATTCCCGCATAAAAAAATCGCCTAAATTTTAGGACTTATTTTGACAGCCAAGTATGGACTTCAGAAGTTTGAATTTGGCAATTCTTATTAGAGACACATTTATAGCCCTTTAAGATGGCTTTTTGATGCATTAAAAATCATATCAATCTGAGATGTGAGTGAAAAGTTATGATTAAAATACTAAAATAAGTCCAGATTGTCTCCTAGCGAATTTCGGACTTGGACTTCTTGCAGTTTCATTTTGTAATTTTTATCTTGATCCAAATTGCTCTCAAACTTCATGAAAGTCTCTATTTGAATTTGACTGGGCTTTGACTTACTCTTTTATAAACTCTAAAATTAAACAGAAAAGTCTACTTAGGAGTATCCCAAAGTAAATAGAAACTCAATTCAAGAAAACACATTAATTTCTATTATTTTTATTCACATTTTAACATTTTAATCTAATAATTGGGTATTTTGAGTGCACTTTTGTGCACTTATCAGGCCCTAAATTACTCCACTTATGACAAAAAATTTTATGCTTTTGTTCGCGCCCTAGAGACGTGGTTGCATTACCTCTGGCCTAAGGAGTCGTGATCCACACTGATAATGAATCATTGAAGCATCTCAAGAGTGAAGATAAATTAAGTAAGAGACATGTTAGATGGATGGAATACATTGAGACCATTCCTTCTATCATTCGTTACAAATAAAGTAAGGAGAACATTGTTGCTAATACTTTATCACATAGGTATGTACTTCTTACTTCTATGAGTGCTAAAATGCTTGGATTTGAATATGTGAAAGACGTGTATGCCAATGGCACTGGTTTTTCTTATGTGCAAGTGGCACGTGTGATAAAGAAAGCATGATGGTTATTTGTTTAAAGAAAGCAAATTTTGTGTACTAAATTGTTCATAGCGTGAATTATTAGTGTGTGAGGCACATGGTGGGGGATTAATGGGAAAATTTGGTGTCAAGAAAACCTTGAAAATTTTACATGAACATTTCTTTTGGCCTAGGATGAGAAGAGAAAATAGTCGAATATGTGATAGGTGCATTACATATAGAAAGGTCAAATCTAAAGTTTTACCACATCGGTTGTATATACTCTTATCCATTCCTAGTGAGCCATGGGTAGACATATCTATAGATTTTTTTTTGGGGCTTCCTAGGATGAAAAAGGGTAGAGATTCTATTTTTGTAGTATTGGACAAATTTAGTAAAATGACACATTTCATTCCATGCCTAAGAGTATTGTTTCTGATAGGGATGTTAAATTTCTTAGTTACTTTTGGAAGGTTTCGTGGGGAAAATTAGGTACCAAATTTTTATTTTCTACTACATGTCATCCACAGACTAAAGTAGTCAACAGGACTCTAACTCAACTCTTACGCATATAATAGGACTATACATACTACTACTTCTTATTCTCCCTTTGAAATTGTTTATGGTTTTAATCCACTTACTTCTTTAGATTTGATGCCTTTATATATCGATAAAAGAAGTACTTCGGATGGACACAAGAAGGCCAAATTGGAAGAGTCAATCCATGATAGGGTATGGTTTCAAATTGTGCAAAAGAATGAAAAGTTTGTTTCCCTAGCCAATAAAGGGCGAAGGCATGTCATCTTTGAACCAAGAGATTGGGTTTGGATTTACATGTGCAAAGAAAGATTCCCAGCCCATAAAAGGACTAAATTGCATACTCGAGGAGATGGACCTTTCCAAATCCTTGAGAAAATTAATGATAATACTTAAAAAGTGGATCTTCCAGGTGAGTATATATCTCTATTACTTTCAATGTTTCTAATCTTTCTCCCTTTGACATAGGTGACTATTCAAGGTCGAATCCTTCTAAGAAGGGGGAGAATGATTGGCACCATGGTGAACAGAGTCTTAAAGATCCCTTGATAGTTCCAGATGCGTCAATCATGAGGTTAAGAGCTAACAAGATCAAGGAAGCAATGTAAGAATTGGTGCAATTCACTTAGATCGAGTTTGCAAATTTATCGAGCAAGACCCCAACATTCAAGATGGGCTTGAAAGAAGAAGAACCAACTTTAATCCATTTGATACAAGCTACAGAGGGGGGCGACATAGCCTAGTGGTTTAGTGTAGACTTTTTATTTCATTAAGTATAGGCATGTAGGCCTATTTTATGTTTCTATATTTAATTCATTAAGTGAACTTTTTTTATTAGCTATAGGCATGTAGTTTAGGATGTTTTGGGCTTGAAAATGTTCAACCCATGTCTTTTAATTAATGAAGGCCTTAGTCGACCCTAGGCTTTGATTGAGGGGTTTAAAAACTACTTATAGCCACATTTCAAGTAAAGTTAATCGTTGAATGAAATTTCTTCATAGAGAACTTTTAGTTTTCTCTACTTGTTCTTGATTGAACTATGAACTTATCAAAGGCAAACCCTTTGTGGAGTTCTCATGAAATCTAGTTTAATGAAACAAGATTTCAATGGGTCTAGATCTTCTTGACTTGATTCTTTGATTTCTTGGGTAAGTTTTCAATTTGATTGTAGCTTCAAAGGATTTCAATTACACGGGTTCACATCATAATAGATCCTTGTGGAAAGGATATCGAAACAAGGTTGTAATATGGTGAAGGTGAAATATGCGAATTGCCGTATCATATTATATATGCAGTGAAGGCGAAAAATGCGAACTACCACATAAATTAAATTTTATGATATAGTCACCATGGTCAAGTGGGCCCATTGGTTGACGTGAGAACTAGCGAAACACATGGTGCATAGTGGAGCTGTGAGTTATCCAATAAATGATATGTGAAATGAACAAGGCAATGAGTTCAAATGATATGTTACATGTTTATGAACCAAAGATGAAAAGATGGAAAATATGTTTTATGGAAAAGTCAAAAGATTTTTGTTACATGTTGTTTTCGAAAAGTCTAAGTTGCATAAGTCAAGTTTTATGTCAAAATATATATCCATGCATTCATTTATGGTTTGGCTTTATATGATTATATTATCTACTGAATGTTGTGTGTTTACTTACTGAGATTTCTCAAAATCTTACTGTGGTAGTTTCCACTACCATTCCCAACCCAAAATGGTAGAAGTTGTTACAGGAAAGCAAGAAATCGATCATGAGGAAACTCAAAAGACAAGATTCTCAGATAGTCAAGGAGGCCCTGAAGAGCCATGAAAGTTCTTCAGATTCATGGCTCTTCAGGGCCATCCCTAGTTGACAGGATGGAAGCCACTGACCAATTTAACATTGAGGTGCTGCAGCTCTTCGAAGAGTTAAGGAAGATTTGGAACAAAGACAAGGCTGAATAGTAATAGCCTTGTAAGACTTTTATTTTGGAAAGGATCATGGAAGTAGTGGTAGAAAAAGAAACGATTTGGGCTTTTCAATTATTTGGATGGTCCCTTGTTTTGGGAGACTTTTGAAAACAATGTTCTTTTGGGGTACTTTATTTGAGTTTAAAACTTTTGGGATATTTAAACTTCAATACAAGTTATTATTATTTTTTTTTTATAGGAAGAAATCTTCATTATAAAATCAAGGACTTACAAAGAAACCTTATCGACCCAAACAATTTGGGGGATAGGCATAGGAATCACATCCTCACACATGACTACATCATCTACATGCCAAGCATAATGAGCCAACCCATGGGCAGCCTCATTACCTAAGCTCTGGATATGTTGGACAGTACATAAGTTAAACCTTCTCATAAGATTCTTGGTTTCCTACAATACATTAAATAAAATAGAGAAAGAAGCAACTGTTTGATCTTAAATAGCCTTGATCATCATCAAACAATCACTCTCAACAACAAGCTGAGTAATCCTTCATTGCTAAAGGAATTGTAAACCTCAAGCATTGTAAGAAGCTCCACTACCTCTGGCTCAGAAACATTCTATTCTTTCATACTAACAGCAAATAAAACCTCACCATTCTGGTCTCTGTTGACCCTGCACCTGCCCCTTGTTAACCTAAGAACATGGCTCCAGCTACATTAAGTTTAACCAAACTAGAGGGAGGTGGCTTCCATATGCAATAATACTTCATATTTGATTGTGGGTATAGCTCAAGCCTTAAGCATATTTTTAGAGTGACAATGCTTGAGCTACAATCTATTTTGGATTGATAACTAACTTGTCATGCACCATATTGTTCCTTCTAAACCAAAAACCCCAAGCCATTAAAAAGAACAACTCCATCTCTCCAGTTGCTCTACCATGTATATCTAAAGCAGTTTGTAGAAAACTTCTTTGAACTTCTTTAGTATTAGCATAGCATGTTAGGCTTAAATTTATGCCATGAGAATGAGTTTTTAATTGAGTTTAGTTGAGGTTACCATACTTAGTTCAAAACTGAGTTAATTTGGATTATGGTTTTCAGAAATTGTTAAAGTTACAATTTTAGCTATGGAACGTCTTAGAATAATTTTATATCACTCAATAATCTCTTGGAATGAATCTTGAAGGTTTGAATTATATCTCGTGTTGATCATCTAGCATGCATTGGTTTTGATTAGTTTATGCTTAACTTATGGAAGTTTTGATTATTTTACCTAGGCTTGAATAGTGTGAATTTATAAAAGGTTTGTGATAGGAAAAATAATGAGAATGCATGATTTTATTAAGTTTTTTAAACATCTCTTGGTGATTATAGCTAGAAACATCATGCATGCTGAATGGATGATTTAGTGGTGATTAAGGTCTCAAGCCATGTTTAAGTGTTGGGATGAACATGTAGGACCTAAACCTAAGTTTTTAATCTATCATTAAGGTTGTAATAATTAATGGCACTTGAGGAATTAAGAACACATGAATCCATGGGTGTTAATTACTTGAAATCACACTTAGGCATTAATTGAATGCATGCCATTGGTTGGGTGTGATTAACATAGTTTTACTTTCAATTTTAAATATCTAAGGGAATAGATGGTTTTAGAATATATAAAATATGAGGTTTATGAAGTTTGGTTAAACTCATGACTTATTTGCAAATAATGAAAATTTAGGGCCTTAGTGGCAATTTTGGAACATTTACGGGTATTTTTTCTAAAAACCTATATTTGAACCATTTTAATTATGAAAATATTCCTTAGATGCTCAAATACTAACATAGTATAACCATGTTTATAGCTGCTACAATGTTTCAAACTAGGACAGTTTGTAAGTTGGCTCTAACTTACACCTTGATATATTGTAGCTATTTATGATTTATTGATTTTTTTTTCGATGGAATAGAACTTCTCATATAGTAGAAAATCAGCATTACAACTGTCTCTCCGTCCAAAGGACTGGAGCAATTACATCAGGGAAAGATCCCCACCACAAGCTGATGCTACTTACATGCCAAGCATGTCTTGCAAGCTTATGTGCTGCTGCATTACACGACCTCATAACATACCTAACTTCACACGTACTGAAGAGGCTCATAAGCTCTTTAGTGTCCCTGATCACGTTCCCAACCAATGCCATTGAGGGTTCTGGTTTCTGCAGCTCCTGAACTAAAGTCAGTGCATCACTCTCTATAATGAGATGTTGAATGCCCAGGTGAGCAGACAGCTGTAGTCCCCTGAAGATTGCAAGCATCTCAATACTTGTTGCATCCCTGACTTCATATTCCTTCTTACTTGCTGCCATTAGCACCTTCCCTTTACTGTCTCTCAATATGGCCCCAATGCCTGCGCTATGTTGGTTCAAGAAAGTAGCCCCATCCACATTCAACTTAAAAAAACCTGGTGGGGGAAATTCCCAGCGGCAGTGGTGCCTCACAGCCTTCAAAGGTTGTCCACGGGTTGCCTTATAAGCATGCTGGACAGCCAGGGCATGGGCTATGGCCTGCTCAATCTGAATGACTTTGTCTTCAAAGGTTGAAGCATTTCGTCTATACCAGCAGCTCCACGAGACTAGGAAGAACAACTCTAGCTGCTCTTTCTGTTGTAGATCACTAATAAAGCCAGCAATATCCCCATACACCCTTGGTAGGTCAGATTTGAAGATAACAGGTAAATGGTTTTCCCAAGCTTCTCTTACTGAAGGGCAGAGGCACAAAGCATGAGCTACATCCTCAGTTTCTGTGTTGCACATCTTACATATGTCTTCACTCAGAACCTTTTTTAGCAGCAGGTTATGCTTTGTTGGCAGGCTTTCTTTACACGCCTTCCATGCAAAAATTTTGACTTTGGCTGGGATCTTCAGGCTCCATAGGTCCTTCCACAGCTTTTGCCTCCCCATTCTTCTTGAGCCCTCACAGTCTGTCCTGCTTCTTTTTGCCTCTTTGAAGACTCGGTATGCACTCTTGACAGTAAACCTACCATGAGACTCAGGATCCCAGATCATCTTATCTTCTGGCTTACTACTACTTAGCACTATTTTAAGAACTTCATCTGCTGCTCGTGCTGGTAGTAGGGTCCTTACCTTTTCTGCATCCCACCACCTAGTCTGAGAATTTATTAGGCTATCAACTGTTACATCCTGGTCACAGGTTGTTGCAGTTATTTCATTTCTGCCCAGAGGGGGGTGCCCAGGTATCCAGTTATCTTCCCATACTTTAATTATCTGTCCTGATCCCACTCTCCACTTGCATCCCAGAGTTAGCAATTTTTTTGCTTCCCAGATCCCCTTCCATGCAAAGCTCGGATTGAAGTCTAGTTTTGCCTTAAGAAAGTCCTCACTTGGGAAGTACCTTGCTTTGAACACTTTATGGATCAAGGTAGATGGTTCCTGCATGATTCTCCACCCCTGTTTGGCAAGAAGAGCATCATTAAATGTCCTCAGGTCTTTGAAACCCAGTCCTCCAGCCTGCTTATGATCACACATTCTGGTCCAGCTTACCCAATGGATTTTGTGTTCTTCTTCTTTCTGTCCCCACCAAAACCGTGCCATCATTTGTTCCAACTCATGACATAGGCTTCCTGGTAGTTTAAAGCAGCTCATAGTGTAGGTTGGGATAGAGAGTGCCACTGCCTTGATCAAAACTTCCTTCCCCCCCTGAGACAACAACTTCTCTTTCCAGTTTTGTAGCTTGGTCCACACCTTATGTTTAATATCTGAGAAAGCTCTTTTCTTTGATCTCCCTACCAGAGGAGGTAGGCCCAGGTATCTATCATATTGCTGAAAGTGTTGGATTCCCCATAAGCTCAGTAACTCCCTCTGTTGGTTAGAATCCACATTCCTGCTGAATATCATGGATGTTTTATCTTTGTTTACCTTTTGCCCTGAGGCCTCTTCATACTGCTCCAATAGCTGTTGTATGTGGTTGTTCTCTGTCCTATTGGCTTTGCAGAAGAGTACACTATCGTCTGCAAACAGCAAATGTGATATCCTTGGTGCCCCTCTACAAATTCTGACCCCAGCTATACTCCTGGACAACTCTGCCTGTTTCAAGAGGCTTACCAATCCTTCAGTTCCTATGAGAAAGAGATAAGGAGACAGAGGGTCTCCTTGCCTTATGCCTCGAGTGGGATGGATAGGGCCCTTTGGTTCTCCATTTATTAAAATTGAAAAGGAAACTGTCTGAACACACATCATGACTAGTTGAATCCACCTCGGGTGAAACCCCATTCTACTCATCACTGCCTCCAGGTATCCCCATTCAAGCCTATCATAGGCCTTGCTAATATCTAATTTGATAGACATATAGCCTTCCTTTCCTTGTCTTCTGTTTCTCAAATAATGGATAACCTCATATGCCACCAACACATTATCACTGATTAGCCTTCCAGGGACAAAAGCACTTTGGGAGCTTGAAATAATCTGATTCAGGATTGGTTTGAGTCTGTTAGCCAGGACCTTCGAAATCAATTTGTATACCACATTACATAAGCTAATTGGCCTGAACTCAGTAATTTTTTCAGGCTTCTTCTTCTTTGGGATTAGAGTAATGAAGGTGTGGTTGATGGTAAGGGGGAGGGTACCACTTTGCAAGGCCTGCATCACAGCATCAGTCGTGGACTTCCCAACTAAGTGCCAATACTTCTGATAGAAAATAGGAGGGAGGCCATCAGGTCCAGGTGCCTTAGTAGGGTGCATTTGGTCCAGGGCATCCTTTACTTCTTCTCTTCTGAAATCTTTCAATAGGTCCTGGTTCATCTCCTCAGTCACTCTACCTTCCATGCCAGCTAAAAATTCTAAGCTATGATTCTGAGAACTTGCTGAAAAAATGTTCTGGAAGTAGCTCACGATCACTGCATCCCTTTCTTGACCATCTTGCCAGTCACCTGATTCGTTCTTTAAGGCCTTTATCCACTTTTTAGATCTTCTCAACGAAGCCTTCTGGTGAAAATACTTAGTGTTCTGATCACCCCCTTGCAGCCACAGTGACTTAGCTCTCTGATGCCATAAAATCTCCTCCCTTTCCAGCCAAATTTGCAGATTGTTTCGAGCCTCCTGGTGCACCTTCACTTGGATATGGTATGGGTCTCTATCCTGCACCTGCTGTAGGTGGTCCCTGGCTTGTTGTATCTTCTTCTGCACCCTTCCAAACTTGATCTTGTTCCAGTGTGTTAAGTTTTGAGAGCAGGCCTCAACTTGTGTCTTGAATCTGTTCATAGGGTTATTATCTATGTCACATTTCCATGAGTCAGCTATAACTCTTTCACAATCCTCATCCTCAGCCCACATTGCCTCGAACCTAAACAGTTTTCCTCTAGTGCTTCTCTTTTCCCTGCTTGAATAACAGATAACTGGGAGGTGATCAGAGTAGGCTGCCCTCCCATGCACCACTGTATAATTTTGGAAACTGTCTAGCCACATTTGATTTGCTAAAAATCTATCAAGCCTTTCACTGACAGAATGTGGGGCTTCCCTCATATTACACCAAGTGAAAGGGTGGCCCTCATAACCCAAGTCAAATAAAAAACAGTCGTCTATAAGCTGTCTGAATGCTATCATTTGTCGTTCAGGTCTACCTTTGCCTCCCCTCTTTTCTTGCCAACATAACACCTCATTAAAATCCCCACAGACCAACCAAGGTTCAGTGTCTACTCCCTTCAGGGTTTTAATCATATTCCACGTTTCCTGCCTTAGTTCAGTCTCAGGATGTCCATACACACCTGTGAAGTGCCACTGTCTCTCAGCCTCTTCATCATAAATCCTAGCATCTATATGGTTCTTGGAGAAGCTTTGTATACTAAGCTTAGTTTCCTTTTGCCACAATAGTGCCAACCCCCCACTCCTCCCTTCACAACTTACTGCAAAACAACACTCATATCCCACCCTTCTCCTTACAAACTCCATTTTCATAACATGTAGTTTTGTTTCCTGTAGGAACAAAACCATGGGAACTTCCTTCCTGACCAGGTCACGAAGTGCTCGAACTCCCCGTGGGTTCCCAAGCCCACGGCAGTTCCAACTGATGCACTTCATTTAATTAGGCAGGGCTGTTCTCCAGCCTCTGCCTCTACACTCATGTTTTCATCTACCAACACCAAAGTAGCTTTCAGTTTCTTCCTCGTCGACATGTTATGTATGCCTGGTCTTTTAATGTTTCTAGTAGCTGTGCTAACCTGTCTGTCACCATCCTGCACTATCTCATCCAGATTAGGGGGTTTGTAGCATTCAATACGAGTCCTCCTTTTCCATGTTCTACCCCTCCCTTGTTCATTGGCACTCGTATTGTTATTCATATCACGTTCACTTAGGACCCTAATGTCCCTCTTGGTCATGCACTGAACCTTAGGGTTCTGTGGGGAACAGGTACCAGGACTCGTGAAAGGGTCCTGATTTTCCTTTTGCCCCTCACTACCCATTGACTTTTCATTCGCTCTTTTTCCCCTACCAGAGTCAGTAAGACATATCGTGTTGTTCCCAGATCTAGCTGTCCCCCCTACCTTGGAAAGTCCCTCAGGGAAAAGAGGTGCAGGCATACCTGGTAATGGGCTAGTGCAGTCTTGTCGTATCATAGATGGCAGACCCCCACGTGGGAAATCTTGGCTTCTGGGGTTAGGTCGTATGTCTTCCACCATGTCAGGGCTAGTTGACATCTTCTCCTGTGGAAGAAAAGACTGGGCCACGCCTTCATCATCACCCTTACTCCCAGCATTGCTTGCCGGATTGCCTCCCCCTCCGGCGAGTCCACCCGGCACATCCCTGTTTGGATGCTTCTGATACGAGGCTCGTAGCCATGCCCCATACTGGAACTCCTCCTTCCCATGCATGGATCTCATTTGAGTCGTCTTCTCGCACCCTGCTGCCCCATGTTTGATGATACCACAGCTAAAACAGAAAGAGGGCAACCTTTCATACTTAAAAGGGATCCATACTCGGTTACCATTAAAGGAACTCACTACCCCCCTCATCAGGGGTTTTGTAATATTAACAGAAATGTTAACTCGTAAATAGGGTCCCCAGCCAACTCCCTCTTCATCAACATCCACTTCTAGCACTTCGCCTACTAGCTCTCCAATGTTTCTTCCCACTCCCCTGGTCATGCCACCTAAGGGGATATTATGCATCTGCACCCACATCGGTTCTCTGTCGAAAACCATCTCCCCTGGTGCAATCAAGCCATTATAGTCCTCAAGACAGATTAAATTACGGTCAAACTGCCAAGGTCTTCCTAGCTTAACCTTAGCTATGTCACTTGCGTTTTGGAACTCGATCAGGAACAGATTGGTGCCCACTCCTTTAAACTGAACTCCACCTCGTATCTTCCAAATTTGGACCATGGTTGCTTTGAAAGCTTCCTTATTGACCACCTTGTCTGCCACAACAAGCCCCAGCAGGCAAAGAGTGCCTCGTCTAAAGGCTATGCCATCAGCGGATAGGTCGATCAGCACCTCCTCTTGTTCAGCCTCAGTGAGTTTGAGTTTGTCCCACTTTTCCAGTATGGAGTCTGCCATTTCTTCTAGCTTCCCCGTATCCTCACCCTTGTGTCCTTGTTTACTACCAACTCTCTCCACTAACTTCCTCCTATGGGAGAACTTCTGGACTATGAACCTCCCTGTCTAGCTTCAGCACTCGTGGCCCAGGCGAAAAAGAAATTCGAGCTACAAACAAAACCAAGCTCCTCAACCTAAAGATCAGGAGACTACCCTTGCCAAGAGCAAGAAAAAAAACTTCACCTCTGTCGCCTCTTAGAGAGAGAGCAAGAGAGAGAAGACTATTTATGATTTATTGATAAATGCAACATTTATGATATAAATGTTAGTCGAGCATGAAAACATCATGTTATATGAGATATTGAGTACATGAATACTTGTTTACATGACATATGCAGTTTTCATCACTTGAGCATTTTTATATGAATTACCATTTTCATAATTTACAAACACATGTCATGACAAATATTTTCAAGCATAGCATGAAAACTTAATTTTTTTTATGACTCTAAAGGTTAGGATAAGGAATTATCCTAGTGTAACTCTTATGTCCACTTTGGAGTGAGTAAAAATGGAGTGGTAATTCCTGGGTTGACGAAAAACAATCAACGAGCTTCAAATGAGTTTCTTTTAAAGAATGCCAGAGCAAAGGCATATGTAATGATATCTAAGGCTGCTGGGTGTATATGTTGCGATGTTATGATATAACAATTATGTTATGTTACTAATGCATTGAGTTGTACGAGTCTGCAAACAATGTAGTTTCAACATGAGTTGTACTATGGTCACTCGCAAGTACTCATAGTGCATATGGGAAAGTGTGATGATACCATAGATTATGATGTTTTGATAATTGTTAAAGATGCTTAACAATGATGAAATGTTATGCTTTTTAATAAATTTGCATTGAAAAATGCTTTCTATAAGAAAATGTGCATCAAAGCTTTTTCTGAAAAATGTCAAGGAATTTGGATGGGAGACAAATATTGATTTTTTTGCATCGCATGCATTTCACCTTTATCATTTCTCATGCATGATTTTATCTTTGTACATGTTGGTTGTTAACTTACTGAGATTTCAAGTAAATATCACCCTTTGCGGACCCACTATCATTCCACTCATAATGATAGAAGTTGTATCAGGAGCATATGAGGACGAACAAGATGGACTAGTGGATTCAACTGATTGACAAGGAACTGGACCTCGATCGAAGATTAGATCTTATTTTGATGTTCATAGTTGTACCCTTTGTACCTTGGAGCATATGAAGGAATTGATCTAATCATGGAGACTTATTATTTTGAGTATTTTGTATTAAGGATATGCTACCTTATTGTCTGAACTGATGATGAATATTAATATTATTAGGATGTTTTAAGTCATTTTGACATAAGTTTTATTTAGTCACCCTTATTCTGTTACGATTATTGGTCATGAACAGGGGTATTAACCTAGTGTTGCATCTCCTAATGCTTTAAGTCTCCGTTCCATATCAAGTAGAGGTTGGGGGCGGCACAGTGAAAGTGTTAAGGTTGAATGCTTTAAGTTGGATTTTTATGATTTTTGTGGTTTTGGCTTGATGATTCAAATTATGATAGTTCTTAGGAGTGTGTTACAAATATATTGGAAGTATTTTATTGAACTTTTGCAGTTTTTGAAGTTTTGAAGTTTTGAAAAGAGATAAAACCTTAAGAACCAAGGGTTGTGTTTAAGGTTAAAAACTTGAGTTGTTTCAAAAAGATTTGTGATTTTGGTTAAGTGGATTTTGTTGACTTTTATTGTATCTTATTTGAATATAAGGTGTGATTTTGTATGTTGCAATATTCCAGTTGATGCATGAGAAATGACATTTAATAAAATTGCAACAAAAATCAGGAGATTTGGCTTAAGTATGTTTCGTCCTAGGCATGTTTGACAAAATTTTTTAAATTTGTGATATGTTTTGAATTTTTCTAAATAGATATTTAGATTTAGAACAAATTTACTTAACGAATCTAAATTTTGGTGAGTTTTAAATTCAAGATGTAAAATTTTTAAGGTAGGGGTAAAATTGTCATTCTTTCACAAGAGAGGGGTAAACTAGTAATTTTACTCTAAAATTGAATTTTTATATTTGTAAATTGTTAGTGATGAGTTTCTGACATTTCAAAATCTCTATTTTGCACATTTTAATTCATGAAGCAACAATAACTGTAAGTTAGCTTTTAACTTATTGTCGGATTATTGTTTATGTGTGCTACTAAGAGAACAAGTATTTATGTTCTTATGCCATTATATATATCTTGTCAGGCCATTTCACTACATGTATGTCTATTACATATTATATTCTATCATGCAATGTTTATTTGTTACAAAAATATGCTATGTCATAAAATGTTATCTGTTATGTATTGTGCCATTTCATGAAATGTTATCTGTTATATGTTATGCCATGTCATGAAATTTTTACCTATTTCATGTTATGCCATGTCATTCATATCATGTACATGTCATGTCATCTGTCATCACAAAATGTTATCTATTACATTATGTTATGCCATTTGTCATCTCCTTTCACATCAAATCATGTCTTGAGTACAGAGTATGTCTAAAAAATATTATTTTCTCAATCAATCATGCTCGAATACTCTTGACATAATTAATATGATTGTTCGAGTATCTCCATTGATATTTCACATGAGGTACTTTCGATGTAATCATTTTGATTGTTAGAATACATTTACTCAAATGTTCATAGTATTATCATTCCGCCCAACATATTTTGACTGAGTATTTCTAATGGAATATGTTGGGCAAAGTCATTTTGATTGTTCACTATTCCTGATGAAACAGCTGGCGAAATCATTTTGATTGTTAGAGTTCATGTTCTATCTCACGTTTAGTTCAAGTTCAAGCTCAATACATGTTCAAGTTCAATTCATGTGCACATTCTTGCTTTATCTCAGTTCAAGTTCATGTTCACATTTTAGTTCATGCTATTTAATGTTCAAATTCAATCATGTTATGTCATATTCAATTTAAGTCCACAACAGTTTACTTTCTTTCAAGTCAATAGCTATCATGTTATTTATCAAGTCACGTCAAGCTTATTTATGATCATGTTATGCATCCATGCTTTTACTGTTATGCATGCATGTTTAAAATATCAATTAAGTTCTTTGTTAACTTGCTAATATTTGTACTCAAATCTCGCCATGGTAACCCGAACTAACATTCCCCTGAAATGGTAAATGATGTGTCAAGACCAGGAGATGCAACAAATGTTGGTTGACTAGAGACAGTCGATTAGGTTGCACAAGCACAACGTGACGCTCATAGCCTCCATGGTCTATTTCATAGATAGTATTATGGCATCCCTAACCGAGTTGCACAAACTACTTGACGAATTAGCCTAGTAGATGATTTAGTTTCTGCATGTACTTAAGGAGTTCTGTCTCCTGTACTTTTGGGATTATAGACCGTTTGGACTTAAGTTATAATCGTGAATGTCTATCACTTTAATGTTTATGTATTATGTTTCAAAGATTTTAGGATATATCTCATTTGGTGCATAGTATTGTGAGAAAACATTATCCGCTGCAAACATTGTATATTGCTAGATGCATACTAGGTACATTGCATGATTAATTGTCATGAACAGGAGTAGATACCTTGTATTGCATGTCTTGACACTTCAGAGTCTGTCTTATCCCAAACAAAATTTTGGGGTTTTACATCTTGGGTCTCTAAGGAGTCCTCGTTAGCCTACACTGATTGTCTCTAACCAAATCTTTCACTAATTGGGCTAGTCCTTTGTCCTCGAATAGCTATTAGGCATTCCTTGGCAAAATACCTTGTCTAATAGCAATTATAGCATATGAAGGTGATCCGATGCCAGTCCCCTTTGTGGGACCTATTGCACTAGCAACATACTAATGCCCGACCTCCCATGAGTATTCCCATAATGGCTTCTTGACGTGTTCTTATTCTAGACACAAACTTTTGGGGCTATCCAAAACTTCTTCCTTTGACAATAAGCATCCTTGGCTTATGGCTGGCCACCAAGCTTTGATACTTGTGCTAAGTAATAGAGGCTACTCAACTAGCCTTTGGAAGTCTTGAATCTGTAGACAAGCCACTTGGGTACATATTTGTGGATGTAGTCCATCTTGGAACAGCTTCCCAACATTTCTTAGATGGAAATCAGATGTGGGGGAAACAACCGTGCTTCTATTAATTTAGCAACACATTTATCTACTATCCAACCACCTTGGACCAAATTGGCAAATTCTCTAGACTTTTGCTGCCTCACAATGGCAGGGAAGAAATGACTGTCTAACTCCTTCTTGAACGTTGCCTCCACAGATTCCAGCTCCATGATTAGTAGTTATCTCTTCCTATCCCACTATATTGTTGCCTTTGCTTGCAATAAATAACTAGCATATAACACCATCTAATCTTCCACACACCTGAATATCTCAAAAGTCATTTTGAGATCCTTAATCCATCTTGAAACTTTAAGATGTTATAGCCTCATGAGTTGCATGAGTTCAAAGTTTAAATGCGGAGAATTTTTTATTTTTTTTTACATAATTGACCTCATTAAACATTTCACCAAACTAATGCATACTCTTCTCATTCTCACTTCTATCTATTATTTAGGAGGATATTCTTCCATCAAAATCGTACTTTCATCGAAATTGACTACCTTGTTTGCATACCATAATGTGAGCAACTTGATTTCACTTTCGTTTCTTGTGTTGAATTTTGCATGCACTCTCTTTCATATGCCTCTTTTGTAATACTTGGTCCAAGACTAGGCACAAGTTCATAAAACTCAACCTGATGTTTCCAACCACAAAAAAAAAAAAAAAAACAACACTAAAACGATGTGTTTGATGGTCTATGCCCTTAACACATTGTTTTTTTTCTTTCACAAGCCCTAACACTCCTTTTTATTCTTTGTAACATTGATGATTGTTCCACTGTTCACACTCCGTTTTTACTCTCTCCATCAAGCTGCATCCCTAATCTTGGTTTTTGTCATTGACACCAATATGTTCCTCCATCCACCTCCCAGATTTTCTCTCCATCTCTCAATGTGATTGTTCTCTCTCTCTCTCTCTCTCTCTCTCTCTCTCTCTCTCTCTCTCTCTCTCTCTCTCTCTCTCTCCCCTTCAGTCTCTCACTCTCTATCCATTGTCCCCTCCCTCCACTATGATTTTTGTTGTCCATCATCTTTCACATTCTCCCTACCCCTCTCTTATTCTCTCTCATAATGCCAATATTACAATAGGCATGGTCCTTTGCCTACTACTCTTGAATACCATTTTCTCTCCCCAGGCAGTCAAAAGCTAATTACTTGACTTTGGCAACTAATATTGGCATAGTGTAGGAACAACTATGAATGCCCTGCTAGCGCAAGGGGACAACCTACCAATGGGGTTGAGTGGAAGAGAAAGATAAGGCTATAGGTGTTGTAGAGTGCAACTAGTCCAACATGTGGGTGAGTAAACACGTTGTAGAAAGCTTGGTAGGTTCAAACCAGCAAGAGGTAGAGATAAGTGTCTCACCTTGTGGTAGGAGAGCTACAAAAATATGCATATCGTGGAGGCAAGAATGAGGAGCTGAAAAGGTTGGTGGATCTAATGACACAAGAGCTACCCTCCCAAGGAGAGCAAAGGTCACTTGCGCAATGGGAGCAACTATCTAGGACAAACTAGAGCAGACATGGGAGCTTTCTAGAATAGCACAAAAAGTGCTCTATAAAGTAGTGCTATTGTAAGAAGAAGACCATACTCCCCCTAAAGCATCAATGAGCTTGCTAAAGGTGTTACCACTCAAAAACTCATATCATCAGAACCTAGAGGTATGGGCCAATGCCACGTGGAAGACCCTCATTCAAGGAAAGATTAAGGAGTTGTCAGGTCATAAGAAAGTGTGGATCATCCTGTGACTGAATCTCTCTATCATCCCACAGTGTGATAGATGCAGCTAATGGACTCCTATCCAAGTATACATGGAATCAAAGATATATTAGAAAGACATTTGACAGTCTCGCCCCTATAAACAGGGATTGGTACAAGGGACAAAACCTGAGTTTTGATATTATAACCAACTGAGATCTTGTACAATCAAATTCTTTATCTCACCTTTCTTGCCTGTTCTTGAGTCTATCTTCCCACATACTCCTAGTCCTAGCTACAGACAATGTAGACATATGTACTATTGTTGTAGTCCATGCCATGCCCTATTGTCAAGGGTATGGTTCACATGTAATAAAACATCAGTCAAAAGTTCCAATTTGACAAACATTCTTATTACTAAGTCATCCAAGCATACAATCAAAACAAACATAAAATCTTAGCCAAAACCAACTAGTTCTTATGTTTGTAAGATACAAAGAAATGAGGATATTTAGTCCTCATTGAATCCTCCCTCTCCCAAGTGGCTTCTTGGAAATCTGGCTTTCGATCCTTAGGTCCTATTCTTTATTACTGACAATTTGAATTAGCCCTTCTTCGTAAGATAGGTTACGCTAGAGCTAAATGTGGATTGGTTCCATTAGCACTTGTCATCATTCTCCAAAGCTCTTCTTCAAAGAAGATACGTGAAACACGTCATGCATGCCTTGCAATTATATGGGTTAGTCTAATCAATAGGCTACCGGCCCAACTTTCTCCACAATTTCATATGGTCTTACATATCGAGGACTTAGCTTCCCTTTCTTACAAAAATGGACAACTCCTTTTATGGATAATAGCACAACATATGCCCTAACGTCGATGTAGCTTTTCCGTGTACTTTGAGCGGCCTGCATTCGTTCTTCAACTAACAAAACTTGTTCCCTGATCTCCTTCAAGTATTCAAGACCATTTATCTTTCTTTCTCCAATGTCATCCCAGTACAAGGGGATCTACACTCCTTTCCACATAATGCCTTGTAAGGTGCCATCTAAATTGTGGCTAGGAAACTATTGTTATACGAAAATTCCACCAAAGGCAAGTTCCCTTCCCAGTCTCCTTTCATTACCAATACACAAGCTCTAAGCATATCTTTGAAAGTTTGTATAGTCTATTTTGTTTGTCTGTCAGTTTGCTAATGATAGGCATTACTAAACTTCAAGCTGGTACCTAGTAGGTTCTGTAGACTTTGCCAAAAACATGATGTGAACCACATATCTATGTTTGAGACAATAGATCTAGGTACTCCATGTAGCCAAACTATCTCCTTAACATATGTGTTGGACAACCTATCCATAGAATCAAGGTTGGCGATCAGCAAAGAGTGAGCACCTTCTATCAACCTATCAACGAAAACCCATATAGAGTTATTTCCTATCGATGTCCTTGATAGTCTAATTAGAAAGTCCATGGAGATATCTTCGCACTTTGACTCTAGAACTGGTAACAGTTGTAACTCACTAGTGGGCCTTCGATGTTCTGCCTTCACTAATTGGCATATAGAACATTTAGCCAAAAATTCAGCCATGTATTTCTTCATTCCATCCCACCAATAATGCCCTTTCAAGTCCCAATACATCTAAGTACTACTGGGATGTGCAGTGTAAGGTGTATAATGTGCTTCCGTTTGTATCCTTTCTTTTAATTCTCAATATGTGGGAATCACCATCCTTTCCTTATAACACAACATTCCATCACCAAAAATGCTTAAATGCAGGGGCCTTCCAAATTCCAGAATTTTTTGCATCAATCTACTAAGATTCTCATCCCTCTACAGTTGTTCCCTAATTTCAACAATGTTGAAGGGCATAATCTCCTATATTGCTGCTAATGTTGTACATCCTTGAGAGTTGCCAATCAATAGACTCCTCATGCTTGCAAACAAGGGTTTTGTTCCTATTTAGGCCTTACGACTAAGGGCATCTGCCTCTGCACTGGCCTTTCCAAGGTGATATTTTATTTCGCACTAGTAATCATTGATCATTTTGATCCATCTTCTCTGCCTCATATTCAAGTTCTTTTGGCTAAAAGGATACTTTAGACATTTGTGATCAATGAAAACTTTGCACTTTTCCCCATACAGGTAATGTCTCTAGATCTTCAGTGTTAACACGACTGCAACTAATTCTAGATGATGAGTAGGATAATTTTGCTCATGATCCTTTGGTTATTGAGAGGAATAGGTGACTACTTAGCCCTTTTACATCAATACACATCCCAGTCAATCTCTTCTTTAACTCATGGAAATATTTTCGCAGTCTCCACTCCAAATGAACATAGCATTTTTGTTAGTCAGCACAATGAGGGGTCTTGAGAGTTTGGAGAAACTTTCCATGAACTTTCGATAGTACTCGGCTAAACCAAGGGAACTACATATCTCATGTGCACTGATGAGTGCATGAAAGTATACTCTAAATACCCTATCATTTGATTAAAATGCTAAAATGTGAGTAGAAATCATAGAAATTAATGTGTATTCTTGAATTGAGTTTCTATTTACATCAGGATACTCCTAAACAGTTTTTTTATATTTAATTTCAGAGTTTATAAAAGAGCAAGTCAAAACCAAGTCAAATTCAAAGGAGGAGCTTCATAGGGTTTGAGAGCAATTTGGATCAAGCAAAAAAGAAAAAAATCGCAAAAGGAAACTGCAAGAAGTCCAAATCTGAAATTTCCTAAAAGACAGTCTGGACATATTTTAGTATTTTGACCATAACTTTTAACTCACATATTGGATTGATGCAATTCTTGATGCATTGGAAATCTATATTAAAGGGCTATAAATTTGTCTCTAATAAGGATTTTCAAATTCAAAATCCTGAAGCACGTACGTGGCTTACATAATGAGTCCTAAAATTTAGGCAATTGTTTAATTCTAAATTATGAAAACATTAGGGTTTCTTTTCTACCCCATATAAGCATATCATTAGCACAAAATAGGAGGAGAAGAGAGGCACAAGAGGCAGATTTGAAGAGAGGATAAAAGCACTTCCATGGCCGCCGTTTGCTTCATCTTTATCTAAAGATTTTTGTTGTCCATTATATTTAAGGGTAATTAAATTCTCAAGTAGGACTAGGGATGAACTTGCATATTAGATGATATTTTTAATTTATTTTTAATTTATGTATTTGATTTTAAATTATTAAAACTCTTTTGTTTTATCATTCTGAATTCGTTGCTAATTTTTTTTCTCCAAATAATCATAGAATTTAGTCTGTTTATGGATCTAGTCATGCTTTCTCTATTGAACGGATTGGTTCTTTGATTATATTTGGATAAATTACTTATCTATATTGATTTAGTTCTTTGTTGTAATATCGCTCCCTGAGTATATTGTTGTCGTTAGATTTTCTCAACAGTGATAATAATTTACATATTTTAAAAGTGGTGAATGATTTTTCAAAGGATTACATTTGGTTTTGTTGCCCAGATGACTAACACAAGAGGAGGGTGAATTGAGTTGTATTAAAAAAATAACAATTATAAATCAAATATATAATATAAAATATAAACAAAATATGAAATAACAATAAATATAAAGAGTAAGGGTAAGAGAGAAGCAAACTCAGTATGTTAACGAGGTTCGGCCCCACTGCCTACGTCATCGCCTCAAGCTACCCCTTGAGGATTCCCAAATTCACTATTCAACCTCCTTCAGGTGGAGATAGAAACCTATTACACCTTTGAACAACACCACTACAAAGGATCCGTGTAGAACACCCTCTATACTTGCAATCACCTTACACGTGATGATTCAACTATTCCCCGTGTAGAATACTTTCTACACGCACAAGGGTTATACACACCATTTTTCTAATACAAGAGCTGATAGTGGGTAGGTTATCAGAAAGCACTCCTCAATGAGTGAAATAAGAACAATACAGCGCAAACTATATCTATCAAAATGAACAAGGATTAAGGCTCAATGCTTAGAGAAGAGAGAATGAAAGCTTTGAATGAATGTTGTATGCTCTTGGTGTTGTGAATGTGAAGCTCTCAAATGATCTATTTATAGGCATATGAGACTTCATATTCAAATTAAAAAAGATTCACATGTCAAAGACAACATCATTCACTTTTTCAAAAAATTCAAATAAAAGGTTCTTCTTTTTCAATTGTCAAAGACAACATCATTCATTTTTTCAAAAAAATCAAACCTAATATTTTACTTTGGCATATGAAAAAAGGAGCACACTTTCATTTTCAAAAAAATTCAAACCTAATCTTTTACTTTTTGCATATGACAAAAGGAGCACACTTTCCTTTTCAAAAAATTCAAACCTAATCTTTTACTTTTTGTATATGACAAAAGGAACACACTTTACTTTTCAAATTTTTCAAACAAAATCATCTACCTTTTGTATAAGTCTAAAAAAGCATCAATCACTTTTGAAAATATTCAAATAAAACATGCACATGTGAAAGATGACAATCAATCATCTTTAATATTTTCAAAGCTCAACTCTTTAATCAAGGCATGCAAATGTAAAAGATGACAATCAATCATCTTTAATATTTTCAAAGTTCAACCCTTTAATCAAGGCATGCACATGTAAAAGATGACAATCAATCATCTTTCAAAATTTTCAAATTTAATTTTCAAAAATATTCATGCACATGTGGAAAATGTATTTTAATGCTTTATGATAAAATATTAATTTTGAGCATTAATCCTAATTTCGAATTTTAAGAGATTTACAACATTACTCTATGACTTTAATGTGAACTTGTTTCCTTCTTGCTCATGCTTGGTTCTTTGATGTGCTTGACTCCATTGTGTGGACAACTTGAGCTTGAAACTCCTTTATTCTTTGAATTCATTTGTTATCATCAAAATCCATGTGTAGATTTATAATCACATGAAACTTGAAACCTTGTGTTCAACAGGTTTAATTTTGGTTTATAAATATATACCTTCCAATTGATTTTTTTGTGTTGCATTTTTCTCTACTTTGCATGCACAGGTATAGAGATGCCTTAGGTCGGTTTGCTTGTAGACCAGTGTTAGAGTCAGACTCAAGAGTCTAATTTTTCTAGTCATTTGTTTGATAATCCATCTAGTCCTAAAAAATGAGTGTGCACGAAGATCAACCTAGGACTCTACATGATTACCTTCACTCTACACGTATAGCAACACCATCATGCATTATATTTCCACCAAATATTCCTCCAATGGATTTCAAACCAGGTATAATACAACTTCTCCCTACTTTTCATGGTTTAGAGAGTGAAAATCCATATGTGCATATTAGGAAGTTTGAAGAGCTTGTTGCTACATTTCATGGTCAACCTGGCACTGTAGATGTTGTTCGACTTAAGTTCTTTCCTTTCTCCCGAAAGGATAAGGCGAAAACTTAGATGTATTCATTAAGACCACGGTTGATTGAGTCATGGGCTAAGATGACCCAAATTTTTTTCAATAAATACTTTCCTCATCATAAGACTAATACTTTGAAAAGGCAAATCTCAACTTTTACGCAAAAGGATAGTTGGACTTTGTATGAAGCTTGGGAACGCTTTAAAGAGTTACTTAGCTTGTGTCCCCATCATGGTTATGAATGCTGGTGTCTAGTTAGCTATTTTTATGAAGGTCTCACTCCTAGAGAGTGTCAATTTGTTGAAATGATATGTAATGGTGAGTTTTTGCAGAAGGACTCAGATGAAGCAATAGAGTATTTTAATGAACTTGCAGAAAAAACTCATAGTTTGACAGAACCAAATGATTTTGATAGTAGCAATCGAGCACGCTCCAATCAAACTCATTCTAGTGGAGGCATCTATCATCTCAAAGAGGAAGATAACTTGAAGGCAAGGATGGAGGGCCTAACTAGAGAGTTAGATGCATTGAAGATGAAGGGAACTATGGCAGCTCATATTATTCCCCAAGTTGATGCCTCTGAACTTTGTTTTATTTGTCTCGGAGTAGATCATCTTGCACAAGATTGACTAACACTTGCTGAGATGGGAGTAGTGTATAAGGAACATTGCAATTCTCTCAGCATATATAAAAATCCATTTTCACCCTACTCAGATACATACAATTCTAGTTGGAGAAATCACCCAAACTTTTGCTAGAAGTTTGAAAACCAGCCACCAGCACAACCCCCTAGATCATATCCTGCACCATATCATGCATCCTCTTCTTCTAGGAACTCCTTAGAAGATACTTTACATGCTTTTATTGAGGCATAGGGTAAAATTAATCAAAAATTTGAATATTTAATTATGCAGGTTGTTGAAGAAAACAAGGAGATAAAGAGCCATGTATCCAAGATGATGAGCTACTTGAGTGTGAATGAGCATGACAAGTTCCTTCTCAACCTCAATCCACACCCCAAGGTCAACATATGGCACAAGGAAATTTAAAGGATATCAATGCCATTATGACAAGAAGTGGTAAGTCTTTACACATCCCAACAACTGATAAGTCAGAGGATGTTGAAGAGGAACAAAATAATGATAGTACCAAGTTCCTCAAGGAAGCCAAGGTAATCAAGAGCCTAGTTAAGGTACCATTTCCTCAAGTTTTAAAATCTGGTATGCAAACTTTAGATTCTAGTAATGAAATCTTGAAGAACCTCCAGCAGGTAAAGATTAACCTTTCTCTTTTGCATGTTATTAAACAAGTTCCTATTTATGCAAAAGTTCTAAAAACTTTGTGTATAGTTAAGAGGAAGCACCATGTTAAGAAGACAGCATTTCTAACAGAGCAAGTTAGTGCTCTAATTGGGCAGCGAATTCCTCCTAAGTACAAGGATCCTGGTTGTCCAACAATTGCATGTAGTATTGGAAATCAGAAGTTTGGACAAGCCTTGCTAGATTTAGGAGCTAGTGTTAATTTGATGTCTTATTCCATTTATTTGCAGCTTGGTTTGAGTAAAATTAAGCCTACTTCTATTGTGCTTCAATTGGTTGATTGTTCAGTTAAGAAACCAAGAGGGATAGTTGAGGATGTTTTGATCCAAATTGATAAGTTTTATTACCTTGTTGATTTCTTAATTTTGGACACTCAGTTGGTTGTTAAGTCTAACTCTAAGATTCCTCTCATATCAGGTACACCCTTCCTTGCTACGGCTAATGCACTTATAAATTATAGGAATTGGTTGATCAAACTATCTTTTGGAAACATGACCATGGAGTTCAACATTTTCCATATTGAGAAACAATCAATAGATGATAAGTGCCACCAAACGTACATGATTAACGCACTCATAGATAAGGGAGTTCACACAACTCATAATTTTGATCCCCTTGAATATTCTCTTGTTAATTCTGAGTTTGATACTATTAGTGATTCATCTGATATTGTTGATATTTGTGCTATTTTTTTTATAAAACTCAGGATTATGGAACACGGGCTTGGCAACCGAAATTTGAGGAGTTCCCTAACAAAGGTGAAAGACAGATTCTTGTAAGTATGAAAGCACCAAGAGTTAAATTGAAATATTTGCCCAAGTTTAAAATCTATAAGGTTAAAATGAAAGAGTCTCATGGTAAAAATATTCTTAGGAAGAGGTTTGAGCCTAATGACCAAGTATATTTATATGATTTTGGACTTCACGAGCACCAAGGAAAACTTCGATCTAGGTGGACTAATCCCTTTGTAATGAAACATGCTTTTGAAAATGGGGCAGTAGAAATAGAGGATCCTAAGGATGGTCAGATCTTCAAAGTAAATGGTCAATGCCTTAAAGTATTATTTGATAGACAAGTTCCGGAAGTGAAAGACATTCCACTTGTGGACCGGTCTATCAACCTTGACCACACCACATAGGTATGTTTTTCTTTATTTGTTTTGTTTGTTTTGTTTTATATTTGTTTTCTTTCTTTTTCTTTTTGTTTGATGTTGTTTTCATTGTTTTTATTTGCAAGATAGTTTCATTTCATCATTTCAGGTTACCATCTTTTATGCTTAGCAAGCTACCCATGGCACTCATCAGGTATATTCTATACTTTTTAGTTACTCCCCATTCAACATTGAGGACAATGTTTTATTTAAGTTGGGGGAGGTGGTGCAAATTTAGTATTTAAAGTGTTTGTTAGAACTCTGTGGCATACTTTTATGTGTCAATTTTTTGCATCACACGTGCACCATTTTCACATATGTACTCATTCTCATTCATAGTTATCTTTGTGAATTCACCAAACCCACCATAATCAATTTTTTACTAAAGCATTCACAGAACTCCTAATGCACTCATCCAAGTTTTGTGGTAAGATGGTGGATTGATAGATGTAGCTAGAGAACTCTTTTGCTTAAGTCTTCATGTGAGTTTGGAGAGGATTGAGAGCCTACAAATGTAGTAAATTGTGATAAGTATTCATTAATCTATTGATTTGGGCATTTCTTTTGAGAATATCATTACATGTTTTGTGGTAAGATGGTGGATATACTTGGGATATGACGAAGGTTAACTTAGGATCAACGTTTGAGCCTTTCAAGCTAACCCTTTCCATCATAGACCCCTAGTAGCCAACTTTGAGCTAATAAACACATGTGGCTTTTTCTTTTTATATGCTCATATCATCCATGCCTCTGCACATTGGAGTATAAACTATACACTGATTTTTCTACCCTTTTTAATTCCAAGTGTATACTAGGTGTGGAATTTGCATTTTCTTTCTTTTATTTTATCATTTTCAATTAAAAAAAAGAAGAAAAAAAAAGAGAGAAGAGTACAAGTTACAAAGTGTTCAATTAAGTGAGCTTCCAAAAAAAAAAAAAAAGAAAAAAAGAAAAGAAAAAATAAAGGTTGGGTAGAAATGGCAAGACTACCAAAATGGCATGTGTTTGTCCACAAATTGTTGGGGAAAAAAAAAGAGAAAGAAGAGGAAGAAGAATGAAAAACATTATTATTTGATGATCTGAAAAGTTGGAGAGAACATCAAGTGAGAAGTGTGGTATAATGAGATATTTAATAAGATTCCCTCTGTACATACTTGGAAGTTTTTAAATCATTTTCATCCTTTTTTTTCATATAATCCCGAACCCAAGCCACGTTACAACCTTTTGTATTGACCATTCTGATCTTAAGTAAACTTTCAGAAAGAGTGGTGGAAGTCTCATTTGTTAGTGTTTCTATCACAAAATCAATGTTTGCTTGTTGCTTGTACATAATTGCCTAATTTCCCATAAGACTGTGTGTACACCCATTGTCAACTCTATAGAGAGAGCCCTTATATGAAATACTATTATACCTGTGAGTTATGGAGTTAAACCTTTTACTTGACACGTTCTTGATGTTGCATGTGTCAATGTTCGTGGTAAGATAGTTATAGCTTGGAGAACACGCACACACTCTGTGGATTGCTATAGTTCATGGGGTTTGAGAGCAATTTGGAATCTTGGATCAAGAAAAAAAGCAAAAAAATCACAAAAGAAAATTACAGGAAGTCCAAATCCGAAATTTACTAGGAGAGAATCTGGACATACTTTATTATTTTGACCTCTATCTTAAAGGGCTATAAATTTGTTTCTAATAAGGATTTATAAATTCAAACTCCTGAAGCACGTACATGGCTGACAAGATGAGTCATAAAATTTAGGCAATTTTTTATGCAGAAATTATGAAGACATTAGGGTTTCTTTCCTACCCTATATAAGCATATCATTAGCACGAAATAGGAAGGGAAGAGAGGCACAAGAGACAGATTTGAAGAGAGGAGAAAATTACTTGTATATTAGATGGTATTTTTAATTTATTTTTAATTTATCTATTTGATTTTCAATTATTAAAACTCTTTTGTTTTATCATTCTCAATTTATTGTTGATGTTTTCTTCTCCGAATAATCATAGAATCTAGTCTGTTTATGGATTCAATCATGCTTTTTCTATTGAATAGATTGGTTCTTTGATTATATTTGGATCAATTACTTATCTATATTAATTTAGTTCTTTGCTGCAATATCACTCCCTGAGTATATTGTCGTCGTTGGATTTTCTCAATAGTGATAATAATTTACGTATTTTAAAAGTTGTGAATGATTTTTCAAAGGATTACATTTGGTTTAAATTTGGTTTATGAATATATACCTTATGATTGGGAATTTTGGGAATTGAGTTCCCAATTGAGTTATCCAATGAATTAAGAATAACTAAAATACCGGATTTATGCAAGGGATTCCCGACGCTCTACTGTTCATCAAATTTGAGTACTTTTTTCTTTAATCACTTTGCGTCACTTTAATTTGTATTTAAAATTAATCTTTATTCTCCATTAATCATTTAATATTTTGTTGAGTTTCTTTGTTCATTCTGCTATTCTTTTAATTTATGTCCTTGTGGAATCGACACTGCAAATCTGTGCTACAACTACGACATTATTCTTTGGGCATAATCATGCACTGGTCAATTTTTGCCATTCCGTTATTGCCTCTATCTTAGCAGGACCTGGTGCAAAACCTTTACTAGAAAATCACGTGTCCTAAGAACTTCACCTCTCGAAGCGAAAACTCACAATTACTGAGTTTTTCACAGAGTTAGTGTTCCTGTAATCTTTCGAGTACCAGACACAAGTGTATCTTATGCTCCTCATCACTTCAGGAATAGATCAAAATGTCATCAATGAAGACTACAACAAAACTATCAAAATATGGCCTTAAGATCAGATTTATCAAATCTATAAATGTTGTCGAAGCATTTGTCAACCCAAATGGCATTATTGAGAACTCGTAATGTCCATATCAAGTCCTGAAGACAGTTTAAGAAACATCTTGCTCCCTAATCTTAGCTAATGGTACCCTAACCTAAAATCTATCATAGAGAATACTGAATTTCCTTGAGCCTAGTCTAATAGATCATCAATTTATGTTAACAGATACTTATTCCTAATGGTCACCCTATTCAACTCTTGATAATTGATACACATCCTCATGGATCCGTCATACTTTTTTATAAACAACATTAGTGCACCTTATGGGGAAGAACTTGGTTGAATTAACAATTTGTCTAATAACTCCTCAAACGGGGCTTTCAACTCCTTTAGTCATGCAGGGGCCATCCTATATGGTGCTCTATGTATAGGTGTGGTTGTTGGCTTTAGTTCTAAGATAAACTCTATTTCTCTATCTAGGGGCAATCTAGGTAAATCGTCAACAAACATATTGGGAAAATCTTCCATTACCGGTATTCCTTGCACTCCATTGGATTCCAATGCCCTGTGGTCCTGTGGTATTCCATTCGACTCCATTACCGGTATTCCAACGCACTTAAAATAGGCTCCTGTGGTCAATTGATGCTCACCGCTATGTCTTCGACCACATCTATGACATACTAGCGATGTAACCAATGCCGGATTTCCAATCATTATGTTGTGCTTCCTCTTGGTGAGTAAGGCATTACTTTCTTTCTCTCCACATTGATTTTGAGTGATTAGATTCCTTTGCTCTGCCTCAACTATTAAAGCAATGTTAACCAATTCTCAGAAATTCTCGATTCTTAGAAAAGCAACATGGCTACGAATTCTTGGTTGCAAGCCTCGTTGAAACTTTTGGGCCTTAATCTTGTTGATTGCTATCAAGAGAGAATGCAAACCTTCCTAATTCCATAAAGTGAGCCACGTATTGCTCCACGATTTGACTTCCTTCCATTGGATTAGTAATGCCTCGGTCCAGGAGGTCTGGAGAGTTAGCTCCAGAAACCTAAAATCATCTCCCATATCACAATTATAAATACTCCAAATTCTCAATAAAATATAAATTCATTTAATCAAACTAAAAATATATGTTCCTCCACTAGGACACAATAGAAATACCTCAACAAAATAAACTAAAATCTCCACAGACTTGGATATATACATAACTCAAAACACCAAAATAATATAAAATAATAATTCAACTAACTAAGACTCTCTAATAAATATTTGTACCCCTTGGCACTTATTTCTCTATGATAATTAATCTTGCCAAAACTTTCTACTCTTGACTTCCAGCTGCGGCATCAAAAATTATCTATAAAATGTTATGGAGATAAAGGGTGAGTTACCAATAACTTAGTAAGCAAAAAACATATACTAGTATGTAAACATGAGTATGTACAGAGATTGGAATGCAGAACAAAACATTTTCATTTTCATAGTGCGGAAGCAGAACATGTTATCAAAACATCATAATGAAGATTCAGAAATATTTTCATTCAAAAATATCCTTTGGCATAGCATAAATGATGATCATCATCATCATATCAGAATAAAGGCCACGTATAACCCCCATAGTAGGATTGTGCATCTGCGAAAATCCAAGAAAACATAAATCACTTTGTCACCAAGGTGTGCACTCAAATAGAGACCACTAATATAACTCATGGTAGGGCCGTATCCATTATTATCATTTGTGGTTGGGCCGTATCTACTATTATTACACGTGGTTGGGCCATATCCATTATCATTACCCGTGGTTGGGTTATATCCACTAATATAACCCTTGGTAGGGTTGTATCTACTATTATTGCACGTGGTTAGGTCGTATTCACTATTATAACTCGTGGTTGGGCCGTAATTGAACAAAGCAAAAATAGGATCAAATTCAAAATCTGAAGGTTATGTCAAAGGTTTTTTAGAAGTCACGTCTTATCAAAACAGAGTACTGAATAAAATCATATCATCTACAGAATCAAAATAGATCCAGAGCATATTCATATAATCATGCACAAAATTTTATATTTGCTCTTTTTGCATAGTTCAAAAATAGAATACCAAAAATAAGCTCAATCATGACAAAAATGTTTTCTCTTTCATACAGATTTCATGAGTAATGTCAAACAAATAACTGAGATTTTTTTCACATTTCTTTCAAAAATAACATGCATATTTTCCAAAATCAACATCATTTCATTTTCTTTTTATGCAAAGTCTAGTATAGACACTCCGCTTGTGACGGCCCCAAATCCCCACGCACAGACACGGGAAAATCGAGACGTCCAGATGGTGACATCACGGATCACCTCCCTATCGACAAGTGCCAAGTGTGTGTATAAGCAACAAGTGTGTACGAAGAGACACGCAGCGGATAGCAAAGTCATAAACTAAGTACTAGAATTTTCATTATTTAATACAAGGCTGTTCAAAACATACATAATAAAATATTACAAACTACAAATATAGTTTCAAAGCCAAATACAAAGCATAAACTCCAACTCAGAACTCCGGCGGAGCCGCATCCTCGGGCTTAGGCTCCTCCTCTTCCTCAAACTTTGCACCAAAATCTACGGTACCAAAAATGGTGTAGTAGGTAAGTAAGATCCAAACACCACTAGATAAAAGCATATAAAACTCAAACAATATGCATGAAAGAAAAGCCAATGCACATGACCCGCAAAACCATATTTTTCCACGCACGCCAAAAACCCATTTGGTCCAAAAACATTACCATTAAAACCATTCCTCGCCATTATCCCAGATAATGGCCCAAAACAAAAACCACCATTTTCCCAGAAAATGGATCACATAGCCTCAAAACCAAACCTCGCCATTTTCCTAGAAAATGGCTCGTAACTAAAACCATAAAACCGATCTAATTATGCATGTACCATGATCTCCCCTAGGGATCATCCGCACACTCTGGCTCTGTGCCACATCGTAGGTAACGTCTAAGCGTGTGACACCTAAATAAGTGATGCCCAGTACTCGCGCCCAGCACGACCCTGGCCCGGCCATCCTCTAGTCCCCGCCACTCTAGGGACCACGAAGTCGACACGACAGCGTTACCGTATCGTGCGATCCGGTCGTCGTCCTGCGACAACCCAGGGGATTTCACTCAGTATTATCCACTCCTGAGTGACCAGAGGAGCTCCACCGAGATAATACCCCATCCCGACTTGGGGTCGTGATACACAAGCACCCGAAAATCCATTTGCGCCAACAAAACATAATTTTTCTCAATTAAATAAAATGCACGTGCATGCACCATGTAAATGAAACTTCAAGGCACAAAACAACCAACCAATCACAAATCAATAAACCAATCAACTCCGTCCTCAATCCATCCGACCCCCGAACTCCTCGGACTCAGTCCGACATCAACCAACCAACAACAAATATTTATTGTAAGAGCAAAAATATATTTAAATCTAAAGTGAAGTTTGTAAGCGCTATAAGGTATTTTTTGAAAGCTCGCGGCGTTGCAAACGGCAGAGGAAAAGCAACGTAACAGTGCATTTTACATTGTAGCCGTGGGTAATAAATTACCCACTTTCGAACAGGGACAAACCAAGACATGAAATTGATAGGGAATGGCCTTGAGATGTTTATGAAGCTAAAGGAAGTGAGTATTGGCCGTGGGTGGTGGAGGAAATGGCGGTGGAAGGCCAAAAATGGGATGAACGGAGATGAACTCGTGGGAGCTGCTTCGGCAATGGATCAGGGCTGAAATTGGGTGGGTTAGGTCGGCAAGAGGTAGAGGAAGAAGCTGCGAAGAGGTGGTGGCCGGAGGTGGAGCGACGGCGCCTGAAACGGCAAAAATCCGTGCAGAAAGAAAGGGCTCTAGGTGGTGACCGGCAAGCCGGATGGAGCTGGAAATTGGTGGAGGTGATCACCGGCCGGAGGGGAAGATTTTGGTGGGGGTGGTGCCGGCCACATTGCCGGCAAGCGGCGGGTCTGGGCGGTGAAGGCTAACGGCGACGGGAAGAGGGAAGGAGGGGTGTTCAGGGGTATGGGGAGAGAGAAGAAGGAAGAAGAAGAAGAAAAAAGAAAAGGAAAGAAAAGGAAAGAAAAGGGAAAAAAAGAAAAAGGAAAAAGAGAAAAGAAAAAAAAGATTAGGGAAAAGAAATTAGGTCTAGTCCTCACTCCGGAAACCAAAAACTGATCTGCTGAAAAGGATTTTAAAAACATAAAACGACTAAAATAAAGTAAACACTACATCAAATAAAATAAAAACCAATTTAAAATACAATAATTTAAAATAAAAGAACTATTATATTAATTAAATTAAAAAACTCATTCAGTGAAAGTACACGTAAAAGCGGGTCATCACATCCTCCCCCCCTTAAAAACAAATTTCGTCCTCGAAATTTACAAGATCAAACACCAACTTGTAACAAGCCACATAAAACCATTGAGATCAAGATTAAGAAACGTATCGTCATTTACTCAAACAAGTAGGGGTACTGCTCCCTCATGTCAGCTACTCTCTCCCAAGAGAAATCTTGAGCTAACGGATCCCCCCATGCCATCTTTACCAGAGGTATCATCTTGGATCTCAACTATTGCTCTTTCCAATCCATGATCTGTGACGGAACAACCTCATAAGTAAGGTTCGGTTGCAACTGAATACTCTCTGGGTCGACAAAGCGCGGCTCTTGTTATCCAAAACTCTTCTTCAAGGATGATACATGGAAGACATCATGAATATCCCCAAAATATTCTGGCAAAGCAACTCTATAAGCGACAGACCCTACCTTCTTAAAAATCTGAAAAGGGTCGACATACCTCGGATCCAGTTTCCTCTTCTTACCAAAATGCTTAACTCCTTTCATGGGAGAGACTTTGAGATAAACCCAATTACCTTCTTCAAAAGATAACTCTCTCCTCCTGGTATCAGCGTAGCTTTTCTGACGACTCTGAGCTGCTGCCATTTTATCCCTGATGATCCGAACTTGGCTTTGCATCTCTTGAATTATTTCGAGCCCAATTATCTTACTCTCCCCGACTTCATCCCAACACAAAGGCGATCTGCACTTCCTCCCATAAAGAGCTTCATAGGGAGCCATCTGAATAGTCGCATGGAAGCTATTATTATACGCAAATTCTATGAGCGGCAAGTGGTTTTCCCAACTCCCTTGAAATTCCATGACACATGCTCGCAACATATCTTCAAGGGTCTGAATGGTGCGCTCTGATTGGCCGTCCGTCTAAAGGTGATATGCAGTACTGAACTTCAACTTAGTACCCAATGCTGCTTGCAAATTTTTCCAAAACTGAGACGTGAACCTTGGGTCCCGATCCGACACAATACTCTTCGATATACCGTGCAGCCACACTATCTCTTTCACATACAAGCGTGTCAACTTACCCAAGGAATCAGTGTTATTAACAGGCAAGAAATGAGCACTCTTCGTTAACCGGTGGACAATCACCCAAACAAAATTCTTCCCACTAGGAGTCCCCGGCAAGCCCACTATAAAATCCATCGTGATGTTGTCCCACTTCCACTTAAGAATAGGGAGAGGTTGGAGCATACCGGCGGGTCTTTGATGCTCGGCCTTAACTTGACGGCATGTGTGGCATTTCTCGATATACAAGGCAATATCCTTCTTCATTCCATCCCACCAATAATTTTTCTTCATGTCCCGGTACATCTTCGTACTGCCGGGATGAACTGAATAAGGGGCCGCATGATGATCCCTGATGATCCAATTTAAGCACTGTAGAGTGGACAAAAGAATTTCACCAGGATATTCCTCCATTCTAGCATTTGGGTTCATGACAAAACCATTTCTTTAATGCACAACTCAAAAATCATGTGACATCTGCAATGTAACTTTCATGCAACAATGCCATGTATTTATGTCGTATATCAAGAATGCATCACGTTTACAGCTTGAAAGAATTAGAACATACAAAAATACATACTTGTATATAACATATGAAAGCTCAACAAAGCATACACCATTTCTCAAAACTCCAAATATGTCATTTGAACCAACCATTTGACAAGCAACATTTGAACATTGCAGGCATATATAAGATATGAATCATAGCATGTGACAAGTAGCAATTCCATAATCCAATTTGAACAACCAAGATACAAAGCTTAAAAATAACCATAAATACATTATTCAAGAGTAAGTTAGAGGCTAACTTACAAATATCTCAAAGTAAAGAAAATGCCAACAATAATAAAGCAAGCAGAAAGTTTATTTTTTCAAACTAGTACACTTTGGAATCGAACATTAAACCAAACATGGGTGGCATGCACCAGGGTTTTATTCTCTTAACCCTAATTGGCTACAAGCTCATTTTGGGACTTAGAACACCTTATATACATGCGGTTTCAAGAATATAAGTCTATGGTGTGAGTGTATGATAAGGGTGGTTTTAGCTGACAAAACCCTAATGACCGAACATCTCCATTCCCTTTTTCCCATCTTGGCATCAATCTTGTCTTTGGAAGAGGAACCCTAGACAAACCATACAAATCAAAGTTATGCATGGTTGCCTTCTTGTAGTCGAACCAAATACTTCATTTGTCCCTTGGGACAAGGTCAAATCACATATTCTTCACTCCCATAGGCCGAACCTCTACAACTCAAACCCTTACAAGGGTGTGTGTGTCATGGGAAGGAAATGTGATAGAAGCTTGAGGTTCTAATCTTTCAATCCTTTCCCACAAGGTATTCTTGAATTTCTAATCCTTGATTATATGAAAATGGTGTTTGGTTGGAAAGAAAATAGTGTTTGGGCTTTCTTCTTCTAAGGTAAGTGAGATAGAGAGGAGAGGAGAGTGGAAAAATTTTAAATGAAGCAAATGACTCTTGGTGTGCCTTTGGTGGGGATAAGGGCATCTGTCCATTAATTTCCCTCCTTAGGTAACTTTCAAATCTCACTCATTCTCCTTTCTATCATTATTGCTGATGTGAAAATTAAGGGTTTCTTGTGCATGGGTGCATGTGGCATCTTGCAACACAAGGTTACTTGGTCCCATTCATGATATATACGATGCAATATTCTTAACATTCATCTAGAATTATATAATATTCACAGCGGATAATTTTTATATTAAACAATACAATGCACCAAACTGAAAATATCTTAAATACTTAAAACATATTTCATTCATAAAGCCATATTAAACAGCCATGATCACAACACTAGTTCAAAATGGTTATGATCGAAAGAGTGTTAGAGATTGAACTCACAAGTGCATGCAGTAATCTGAGTTAACTACTCTACTATCATCGACAGTGCACCGTCGCCTAGTCGACTATTTCTAGTTGGTCGATTCTTGATTCTCCTTCATGTCCTGAGACAAGATCTACCATTTAGGGGGAATGGTAGTTAGGACTACCATAGTGAGATTTGTAATCAAATCTCAACAAGTTAACATAAAACCTTCACACAGGTTAATGGTGCATGCATGGCAGTAAAAGCATGAATGCATAATCAAATTCATAAGTAAGCATAACGTAACTTGACATATATCATGGCATAATTTACATAGCTTGAACTGAAACATGAACTGACCTTGAGTTGTCGTGACATGAACTTGATTTGAGACTTGACTTAATATGAACTTGAACGTGAACATAACATGAACGTGAACTTGAACATAACATGGACTTGAATTTGAACATAACATGAACGTGAACTTGAACATAATATGAATGTGAACTTGACCATAACATGAATGTGAAATAAATTCTGACAATCAAAATGATTTCACTAGTCATGTCATCAAGAATAGTGAACAATTAGAATGATTCTGCCCAACATATTCCATCAGAGATATTCAGACAATTAGAATGATTACGCCATGAGTAATTTAAATAAGATACCCAAACATCAAAATGATTAATCCAGGAGTACCGAGTAATACTCTAACAATCAGAATGATTCCATCATGAGTATTTTAAATGAACTACCTTAACAATCATAATGATTATGCTAGGAGTATTTGAGTACAAGTGTTTTATCAATCAAAGTGAATACGCCAAAATTACCTCACGTGAATTACAAATAGAGATGGTCGAACAATCATAGTGATTACATTGTGATTATCCTTGACATGATTGACTTGACAAGACTTGAAAGGCTATTCCCGAGATACACAAATTGTACTCAAACAAAATGTGACATAGAATGAAAGGATAGAAGTCTTGACATAGTGTAACATGTTATGAACATAAGATGAAAAACATGACATACTTTGAGACAAAAAAAAATTCATAGTATGACATAACAAGAAACGGACAACATTTTATAACATGGCATAACATGTAATAGATAGCATTTCATAGCATGGCATAACATGAATAGACAACATTTCATAACATGGCATAACATGTAACGGTGAATATTATGTGACATGACATACATGTAACATATGGCATACGTAGGGAACGGTGAAAATTAGGGTTTTCATGGCAGCCGCTGACAGCCCCGTGGCCAATCCGATGTCCACTCCTTGTCAACGCTCCTTTATAGGTATGGTTCTTGATGCCCCACAGCTGTTGCTGGAGGTTGTTGTTCCTTTTCATGCTCATAAGATGGTGGAGAGGTTGGTTTGTGTGGTGTTTTCAAAGAATGAGATAGACCGATTTGTGGTACCATTTCAATTCTCTTTAGTCTTGAAATTTCTATGGCAAAGGCCATCTTTGGATGCTATTCAATTGTTTATTTGTTCAAGATGAGGTCTCCTTAAGAAACCTATGCTTTCCTCAATGAGTCAGCCGCGAAACATCTTCGTTCATATGACTTCTAAAGCAAATTTTGTGATGGCTTTAGCAAGAGAGAATTGTGTGAAATCGATGGTGTTCATTATAGGGCATTTCATTGGACTACCAATTTTCATGAAGATCAGGAAACTATTTGTGTGCCAATTTGGATTAACCTGCCGGCTCCTATCAAAAGATTTCTCAAGAGGGACAACTCTACCAAATGCACAACTAGGACAGATGGGGCACGAGTTTACATTAAGATGGATGTATTGAAAGATCCCTTGAAAGCAATATGGATTGATACTCCTCAGAACCCTCAAAATCTTTATCAAGAAATTGAATTTGAAATGCTACCGGCATATTGCTTACGGTGTCGGGTGCAAGGTCATGATGCACGTACGTGTAAATGGGAAGTAAAACATCAGGATGTGATAAAAAAATTGCATAAAGATGGTGCTAATGTGACGCCCCCAAATCCCACGTACGTACATGGAGAAATCGAGATGTCGGGATGATGACAACACGGGTCACCACCCTATCGCCAAGTGCCAAGTGTGTGCACATGCAACAAGTGTACAAAAGAAAACACGAAGCGGATAAACAAAGTCATATAACTAAGTACTAGAATTTTTTTTTGTTTAGTACAAATCCGTTCAAAACATACATAATAAAATATTACAAGCCAAAAATATAGTTTCAAACCCAACAACAAGGCATAAACTCCAAATCAATACTCCGGCGAAGCCGCCTCCTCGGGCTCAGCCTCCTCCTCCTCCTCGACCTCTACATTAGAATCTATGGTACCAAAAAGGTGCCGCAGGTAAGTAAAGATCCAAACGCCACAAGATAAAAACATATTAAACTCAAACAATATGCATGAAAGAATGCAATGCACATAACCCATAAAACACATTTTTCCACGCACGCCAAAAATTCCATTCGGCCCCAAAAACGTATTACTTTCCAACTTACGCTAATAGTCTCATTTGGCCCAAAACATTCCCTTTAAACATAGCCTCGCCATTATCTCCGATAATGGCCCAAAACCAAACCATCATAGCACTGTAGGCGGGAATCATAGGCAAGACTCTACCACCATCCCTGCTCACCACCGTCCCTACGCGTGCACCGTAGGCGGGATTCTACCACTGTCCCTGTTTACCACCATCCCTACGTTGCGTGCACCGTAGGCGGGAACCTCAGGCGGGATTCTACCACCCTCCCTGCTTACCACCATCCCTACACATGCTTCTAACTCAAACCAGTTAATCCAACCGTTCACATATACCATAAATCATTTCTTGCTTACAAGCTCAACTTTCATTTTACAAACACATGTACATGCATGCAACTGCGCGAAAACTCGGCTTTCCCTTTTTAAACATGAATATGCGTGCACTATACAATGCAAACATCAAGGCACAAATATCTCAAACAAATATCAACATCAACCAAATAACTCTGTCCTTAATCCATCCGACCCCCGAACTCCTCGGACTCAGTTCGGAATCAACCAACCAGTCCAATAATTTATTGTAAGAGCAAAAATATATTTAAATCTAAAATAGAGTTTGGAAAAATACTTACAGTGCTATAAGGTATTTTTTGAAAGCTCACAACGTTGCAAACGGCGGAGAAAAAGCAACGTAACAGTATATTTTACACTGTGGCCGTGGGTAGTAAATTACCCACTTTCGACCGGGGACAAAACAAGACACAAAATTGATAGGGAATGGTCTAGAGATGTTTATGAAGCTAATGGAAGTGAGCTTTGGCCGTGGGTGGCGGTGGAAATGGCAGTGGAAGTACAAAAAGGGGCAGATATAAGTTGAGCTAGTGGGAGCTGCTTCGGCAAGGGATCAGGGCCGGAAATGGGTGGGTTAGGACGGCAAGAGGTAGGGGATAAAGTGGTGAAGAGGTGGTGGCAGGAGGTGGAGCAACGGCACCGAAAATGGAAAAAAGCCATGGGGCTTAGATGGGTTGTAGGGGGTTAACGGCGGCTCGGATGGGGCTGGTTTTTGGTGGGGGTGTTCACTAGCCGGAGGGGAGTCGACCGATGGGGGTTGTGTCGGCCACGCTAGCCGGCGGCGGTGGGTCTGGGCTGAAGGCTGGGCGGCGACGGGAGAAAGGGAGAGAGGGATCGGGCTTGCATGGGAAGGAGAGGAAAGAAAAAGGAAAAGAAGGAAAAGAAAAAGAAAAGGAAAAGAAAAAAGAAAAAAGAGAGAAGAAAAAGAAAAGATGAGAGAAAAGAGATGAGGTCCAATCCTCACCTCCGAAGTCCAAAAACTGACTAGACGAAAACGATTTTAAAAACTATAAAACGACTAAAATAAATTAAACACCACATCAATTAAAATAAAACCAATTAAACTACAATAATTTAAAATAAAAGAACTAAAAAACTCCTTCAGTGAAAATACACGTAAAAACGGGGTATCACAGCTAAGACTGATCAAGGCAGGGTTCAAAAGAATAAACCCACAACGCAATATGTGACTCATATTGGTGAGTCAAGTAAGGGATGAGATTGTTATTATAGAATGAAACCCTAAAAACTAAGCAAACCTAAGATGTGGTGATGCACGTTGTGGAAGATAAAGGAAAAGAAATGGCTTTAAACATCCCAAAGTCTGAAAAAAAAAGAAATAATCTGGTGGGTTTCAATTCACCAAGGTTTGATGCAGTGGCAGATCTGGTAAAGCCTTCGTCTCATGTGAATTAGAGTTATACTGAAGTCTTATGTTTGGATAATGGGAATGTAACACCTTAATGAATTGACGGAAATGTGTTGTGTGATACCCCCAGATTCTGTTTGGGATTGGACTGACATCCGAAGCATCGATACATGCAACATAAGGTTACCTGCCCCCATTCATGACATATAAGATGCAATGTTCCTAACATGCATCTAGCACTATGCCATATTCGCAGCGGATAATTTCTTTTTCAGCAATACTATGTACCAAACTTATAATATCCCAAATAGTTAAGTCATAATCCAAGCATACTTAACAAAAATAAACATCTACGATTTCAGTACGAGTCTCGAAAGACTGTAATCTCAAAAACATGGGAGGCCAGACTTCATATTTACATTACCAAAATATACTATTGAGGAAGTTTGTCAAGTAACTCGTGTAACTCGACTAACGAGGCCAGAATACTATCCAAAAACTAACTATGGAAGCTGTAAGATTTGCATCATGTCTGCAGCGTCTAGTCTCCTTTAGTCTACCAATGTCCACTCCCTGCTCTGATCCTAACACATCACCTACCATTCGGGGGGGAATGGTAGTTGGGACTACCACGGTGAGATTTGATTACAAATCTCAGTAAGTTAACAGGAAAATCCCACACAGTTTAATGATGCATGCATGGCTGTAAAAGCTTGAATGCATATTTAAAGTCGTAAGTAAGTATAGCATAACTTAACATATAGCATGGCATAACTGACATAACCTAAACTGAAACTTGAACTGAATTTGACTTGACATGACATGAACTTGAACTTATAATATAACATGGGCTAGCAACATAACATGAATGTGAACTTGAAACATAATATGGACTTGAATCATAGCATGAACGTGAACATGAATAACATAAACATGAACTTGAATTTAACGTAAACCTGAGCATAACATGACATAAACATGAACTTGAGACATAATGTAAACATGAACGTAAACTTGAATATAACATGTACATGAATATAACATGATATGAACATGAATTTGAAATTTAATGTGAACATGAACATAACATAACATGAACGTGAGTTTAAACATAACATAAACATAACATGATATGGATATGACTTGAAACTTAACGTGAACATGAACATAATATAACATGTATGTAAGCATAACATAACATAATATGAACTTGATCTAAAACTTGACTTAATGTGGACTTGATTTGAAACTTATTCTTATCTCATGGGGTCACCATGATTGTTTATTCTTAAATTTTTTATATAAACTTGGACTTGAATTCTAACAATCAAAATTATTACGCCAGTCGTTTATTCAGGAATAGTGAACAATCAGAATGATTTCGCCCAACATATTCCATCAGAGATACTCAAACAATCAGAATGATTCGATCATGATTATTTTAAATCACATACCTAGTAATTAGAATGATTACACTAGGAGTACCTAGTAATACTCTGACAATCAGAATGATTCCATCACGAGAATTTTAAAACATGTACCCTAGCAAACAGAATGATTACACCAGGAGTACCTATTAATACTCTGACAATTAGAGTAATTCAATCACGAGTATTTTAAAACACGTACCCTAGTAATCAGAATGATTATACCAAGAGTACCTAGTAATACCCTGACAATCAGAATGATTCCATCACGAGTATTTTAAATAAGATACCCTAACAATTAAAATGATTACACTAGGAGTATCTGCATAACTGAACCTGAACGGCATTTTAACACTCAAAATGATTTCGCCAAAAGTATATCGTGTGAATTACAAGTGGAGATACTCGAACAATCATAATGATTACATCACGAGCATACTAGACATAATAACTAAATTAAACCTAACTCGAAAGACATGACTTACTTTAGATGCAAATATTTCGTAACATGACTGAACATGTAACAAATGTCATACTTGACATGACATACTTGCAACAATGAATATTACCTGATATGACATACACGTGACATATGGCATACTCAACTTGGCATACGTATAACATATAGCAATACATGACAGAATAGATTCTGTAACAAATAAATATGCATGACAGAATAAATCATGCATAACAGATAAACAGGTAATGACGTGGCATTGCATGGCATATATGACAACATACGTATATAAGCTGTAGTTTGCTTACCCATCATACATACATAATAAACTGATAGTAAGTTAAGAGCTAACTTACCACTATTGTCGCGTTCTACAAGAATAAAGTGCGAAACACGAGAAAATGTAAGAGGATATTCTAAAAGTTAGAAATTTAATTACTAACAATTAGAAATATGTAAAAGAGACAACTTAGAGGGTAATTATAGCCTCTACATGTGGAAAAATGACAATTTTATCCCTAACTTAAGTATTTCACATTCTTCAAAATTTCCAAAATTTACATTCCTCATATAAATTTTATCCTAAATTGAAATATCAACTCAAAAAAATTTAAAACAAATCACAACTATGAAAAACACTCTATAACCGAAACATCCATAGGTAATTTCTATTGATTTTTATTGCAATTCCTTCCAATTTCAAAACTCATTCTTAACCCAAAATTCTGCAACAAGGATCTTTCTATCCTAAGTTTAAAGCCATACTTAAAATATTAATTTAGGAAAAGCTAATAATCAACTGCAATCTTTTTGTAAAAAGATCCAAACACTTGAATCACAAGCTTTGCCCCTAAATCAAAACATCTCCAAGAATTCCAAAAAATCAAATCTTATTTCTAACATATTCATAACATCATCCTAAGATCAACCATGCTTTAAATCAACAAACTAAAGTCACCAAAATCACAAAATAACACTTGGAGTTTTTTGGTTTTATACTTATTCCAAAAACGGAAACTTTTTCCTCAACTAGTTTTGATAAATCTCTTTAATCAATGGCTTAAGAAGGTGAGATCTTTGAAATAAAGCATCACATAGTTTAAAAATGTGTCCTAAATAATATCCAACCATCAAAATTAAAATCATGTTGCTAAAACTCAATAAAACATGGATCTAACCCCTAAAACATCAAATCTTAGGCCTAGCCGAAATCCTCTTGGATAGAAAAAAATCTTATCTTTGAAACTAATAATAAATATCTTCAAAATAACATCCCAACATTAAAATAAGAGACTTTATATCTTCAAAATACTTTTGACTAACCAAATGACCATGAAATGATATGAATAATATATCTATGGAAACTATACTCAATTAGAAACAACTTTTATGAAGGAGTCATCATGTGAAAATACTTACAAAGGGTATAAAAGCTTCACGTAAAAAGACCCAAAAATCTGCCCGAGAGAACTCTTTTGGGTTTCTCTCTAAAAATGGGGTGAAGAAGTGATTAAAGGGAAAGAAGTATATCTTGAACAACTCTAGAATTCTGGCGAGGGAATATATGGGCTTGAGTGACCCTTGATTGGAGGTGGCTATATGACATAAAGTGGAGAATAGTGAGGGGAAATGACTGCCTGCAGAAGCCATGAGGTATGGAGGTTGATGAGGTGGGTATCTCCATCTCATCAAGGCACTATTGGGTGCATCCAAGGGCAGTGGATGGTCTGCCATGTGGGGGAGGAAACTTCTTCAAGAAGCCTTGCCAAGGTGGCCAAATTCATGGGCCTTGAAGGGCCTCAACCAAGTGGACTTCAATTTGGGGTTTAAAGGGGATTTGGTTAGGTTTTGAGATGCTATCAAGCCCAAATTCAATTTTTCTTGGCCCAATCAAATTTTCAAGATTTAAAAGGTTAGATCATGATTTCATAACAAGAATTTGAGAAATTAATAGCATGTGGAAGTGATTTAATCAAGTGATTAAACACAATGCTAGAAATTGGATCAAAAAGGGTTTGAATGCCAACTTTAGGGTTTGGGGAAACCGTTTAGGATTTCAGTTTCAACCAAACTTTTGGAATTTCAATTAGATTTCAACCATTTAGGGTTTCACTAGGGTTAAAACCCTCTTTGATCTGGCTCAATCTGGTAGATCAGACGAAAATGTTTTTGCTTAGGAGGCATGATCTCACACCTTGATTTCCTTCACAAATCTATCAAATGGTTTCTCTTTTGTGCCAAGTGTCTATTACTATTCACTATGTGTGGCTAAGATCCATCTAGTATTATGCAATATTCACAGTGGATAATTCTTTTTCTAGCAATACTATGCACCGAACTTATAATATCCCAAATAGTTAAATCATAATCCAAGCATACTTAACAAAATAAACATCCATCATTTCAGTACAAGCCTCAAAAGACTGTAATCTCAAAAACATGGGAGACCAGACTCCATATTCATATTACCAACATACACTATCGAGGAAGTTCATCGAGTAACTCGACTAATGAGGCTAGAATACTATCCACCACTGACTATGGAAGCTATAAGCTCTATGTCGTGTCTGTGGCATCTAGTCAACCTCCTCAAATCTACCAGTGGCTGCTCCCTGCTCTAATCCTAACACATCACCTACCATTTGGGGGGAATGGTAGTTGGAATTACCACGGTGATATTTGATTACAAATCTCAATAACTTAATAGGAAACTCTTACACAGGTTAATGATGCATGCATGGCAGTAAAAGAATGAATGCATAATTAAAGTCATAAGTAAGCATAGCATAAATTGACATATTGCATGGCATTATTGACATAACCTAAATTGAAATGTGACTAAACTTGACTTGACATGACATGAACTTGAACTTAAAATATAGCATGGACTAACAATATAACATGAACGTAAACTTGAAACATAACATGGACTTGAAACATAGCATGAACGTGAACATACATAACATAAACATGAACTTAAACTTAACATGTACATGAACATAACATAATATGAATGTCAACTTGAACATAACATAAACGTGAACATATCATGATATGAACATGAACTTGAAATTTAATGTGCACGTGAACATAATATAACATAAACGTGAGCTTGAACATAACATGATATGAACATGAACTTAAAACTTAACGTGAATGTGAACATAACATATCATAACATGAACTTGATTTGAAACTTGATTTAACATGAACTTGATATAAAACTTGACTTAACATGCACTTGATGTGAAACTTCACTTAACATAAACTTAGAATCTTTCTTCTTTAACTGTTTAAACTCAACTTCTTGACACGAACTTGGACTTTAATTCTGACAATCAAAATGATTCCACTTGTCGTTTCGTCAGGAATAGAGAACAATCAGACTGATTCTACCCAACATATTCCATTAGAGATACTCAGATAATCACAATGATTCCATCAGGAGTATTTTAAATCATGTACCTTAGCAATCAGAATTATTACACCCAGAGTACCTAGTAATTCTTTGACAATCAAAATGATTACATAATGAGGATTTTAAATCATGTATCCTAGAAATTAGAATGATTACACCAGGAGTACTTAATAATACTCTGACAATCAGAATGATTACGTCACGAGTATTTTAAATAAGATACCCTAACAATCAAAATGATTACGCTAGGAGTATCTGTATAACTGAACTTGAATTGCATTCTGATAATCAAAATGATTTTGTCAAAAGTAGCTCGTGTGAATTAAAAATGGAGATGCTCAGACAATCATAATGATTACATCGTGAGTATTCTAGACTTAACAGATTTGAACATAACTTGAAAGACATTATTTACTTGAGATGGAAACATTTCGTAACATGACCTAACATGTAACAGATATCATACTTGTAACAAAATTAGGAATTAATCACTAACAATTAGAAGCATGAAAACAAGCTAAATTAGAGTAAAATTACCATTTTACCCCTACATGTGAGAAAATGACCATTTTACCCCTAACTTAAGGATTTCCCATCCTGACTCCAAAACTTTTCAAAATTTACATTTCTCATGTAAATTTTTTCCTAAACTCAAATATCAACTCAGAAAACTTTAAAACAAATCACAACTATAGAAAACACAGTATGGCTGAAGCATCCATAGGTCATTTCTCTTGATTTTTGTTGCAATTCCTTCCAACTTCAAAACTCATGCTTAAACCAAAACTTTGCAACAAAGATCTTCCTATCCTAAGTTTAGAACCATACTTAAAACATCCATTCAGAAAAAGCTAATAATCAACACTAAACTTTTTTGTAAAAAGATCCAAACTCTTGAATCACAAGTTTTGACCCTAAATCAAAACAACTCCAATAATTCAAAAGAATCAAATCTTACTTCTAACATATTCATAACATCATCCTAAGATCAACCATGCTTTAAATTATCAAACTAAAGTCACAAAAACACTTGTAGTTTTTGGTTTTACACTTAGTCCAAAAGTATAAACGTTTTTCTTAACTAGCTTTGATCAATCTCTTGATCCATGACTCAAAAAGATGAGATCTTCAAACTAGAACCTCACATGGTTTAAAAATTTGTCCTAAAGAATATCCAACTATCAAACTTAAAATCACATGGCTAAAACTCAATGAAACGTAGATTTAACCCAAAAAATCAAATCGTAGGCCTAACCAAAATCCTCTTGCATAGAAAAATTATATCTTTAAAACTATTACTAAATATCTTCAAAATATCATCGTAACATGAAAATAAGAGACTAGGATCATCATATAAAAATATCAAAGCCTTTAGAGTAAGATCAAACCATGAAATATTCAAACTTTCTCCAAACAAAAACTATTGTTCCACTTCCCATTTTCAAGTTTCTAGATCTAAGCAAATCTATCATCAAAAACTTTATTCATGCAACAAAACCTTAATGGAAACTCATAAACATATGCTAATAACACTCCATAAAATTTTCGGACCAAGATATGTCCATTAGTTTGGTCAAAAACTCCAAAACATAACATACTCTCCAATTTTACTCTCAGAATGACCTTTCCATGGTCAAAAATACTTTTGACCAATCAAATAACTATGGAATGAGACTAATAATACATCGACAGAAACTAAATTCAAATATGAATAACTTTTGTGAAGGAGTCATCATGTGAAAATACATAACAAGGGTCGAAAAGTTCCATGGTTTCTCTCTAAGAACGGGGTGAGGAAGTGATGAAAGGGAAAGAAATGTGCGTTGCATGACTTTAGACTTCTAGAGGGGAGAGATATGGGCTTGAATGACCCTTGATTGGAGATGGCTATGTGACATAAAGTGGAGAATAGTGAGAGGCAAAGGACTACCTGCAGAAGCTGTGAGGTTTGAAGGTTGATGAGGGGAATTTCTCCTTCACATCAAGGTACTATTGGGTGCAGCCAATGGCAGTGGATGTTCTACCATGTGGGGGAGAAAACTTCTTCAAGAATTTTTGCTGAGGTGGCCAAATCCGTGGGCCTTGGTGGGCCTCAACTAAGTGGACTTCAATTTTGGGTTTAAATGGGGTTTGGTTAGGTTTAGAGACACTATCAAGCCCAAATTCAATTTTTCTTGGCCCAATCAAATTTTCAAGGTTTAAAGGGTTGGATAATGATGTCATAACAAGAATTTGATAAATTAATAGCATGTGAAAGTGATTTAATCAAGTGATTAAACACAATGCTAGAAATTGGATCAAAAAGGGTTTGAAGGCCAACTTTAGGGTTTGGGGAAACCTTTTAGGGTATTGGTTTCAACCAAACTTTTGGGGTTTCAATTGGATTCCAACCATTTAGGTTTCACTTGGGTTGAAACCCCCTTTGATTTGGCACAATTTGGTTTATCGAATGAAAAAAAAAGTTTTGCTTAGGTGCATGATCTCATGGTTCCGCTTTGTGCCAAATGTAATACTATTCACTATGTATGGCTAAGATCTTGCCAAGTGTCCAAATAAAAATTTTCTAACCAAGTTTGGACATTTCACAATGTGATTTTGAAAACACTGCACTTAGTATGCTTATCGAAGTTACTATTCACTCCAAACATATGCACAATAAACTTAGTATTGAAACATCCTAAATATTCATATTAACCTATAGTGGAAATCGTTTACCAAAACTCAACCTCGAAGTGCCTCTAAAAATAATTTCACAATATTGAACAAGTGTTTTGTCCGAAATTATGAAAATGAGTTATTACACCATAAAATATTAAATAATCAACTGAGTCTAGTGGTGCAAACCATAACATAGTCTGACACTTCCAACTATCTCAAATAATGAAAATCGCATTTCTAGCATTATAGTGAGTGATCACACTGAATATGTTGACAAACTAAAACCTGTGCAATTGGTCAATTCGTGAAACTTATGGGGTTTTTACGATATTCCTAAAGTCAATAGAAATTACAACAGTGAATTTCTGGTGGGCTGTTACAATCTTTGCGGATTTGACCTTGTTAGGGACTATAACATCTATATACTTGTAGGTAAAATTACTTTGAATTTTTGGTTCATAACTTTGAATCAAAGTTTAGGCGTAACAAGTTTTTGGTGCTATAGTCGGGAATTGCAACATGTGATAAGAGTTTTTTTTTTCCTAAAAAAAAATTATAATAATAGTATTTTACTAACTTTCTCTTATTTTTGTATGTACGATTTTTGTTTATTATGTTAAAAAAGGGATTGAGTAGCATTGCTTTCATATTCATATCATTTGGTAATCTCGTTCCCTTCTCTTTTATTTTTTTTGCTTATTTTGCATTTAGTTTTTAGAATAAAAGACTTTAAGTGTTGCATGCATTAATTAATTTTGAGACTTTTTACATACCTTTTAGTTTTTTTGTATGTACTTGAGGCTTAAGCCTATATGATAAATGATATCATGGCAACGTGATCAAACTGGTAGATTGAGGAAAAAGGAAGTAGTTTTAGGAGAATTGTTTGATAGGTTATATGGGGATTCTGAGAATTCTCATTCTGACACCATGGCTAACAGTCATAGTGTTCATGACAAACTTCAAAATGAGGATGTTCAAAATAATCCACTAGTGAGAATTTTTTGTTAGTATTTGTAACCAACAAGGACGTGTTCTCTATCTTGCATGATTTTTCTTACGAATATGGAGAATTTTGATTTAAATCCAGGAGTAATTTAATTACTCTCCAAGTTCCAAGGCTTAAACTTAGAAAATCCTTATTTGCATTTAAAATAATTTGAAGAGATTTGTGCAACTTTACAAAACCAAACTGTCAATGATGATGTCGTTAGATTAAAGTTGTTTCTAATCTCTTTGAAGGAAAAAGCTAAAAATTGGCTTAAATCCTTGAGACCAAGAATCTCAAGAAGGTATGTATATACTCAACAAAAATGATGATGTGAATGTTAGGATAACCAGTTTGACTAGAAAAGTCAAGGTCATGGAACTTGGGAAGGTAAATTCAACTAAGGTCATTTAAAAAGAAGAAGAAAATTGTGGCATATGTGAGACTAATGGACACCTAACTCAAGATTGTTCAATAATTCCTGCTTTTAAAGAGGTGTTGCACGAACAAACAAATGCTATGAATTCTTTTAAAAGACTTTTTTCTTCCCCTTATTCAGCAACATATAATCCTAGATAGAGGAATCACCCCAACTTTAGTTGGAGGAATGAGTCCGATTCAAATAAAAATCCTCAACAGCTCGCTAGAAATTCAATGGTGAAATTTCTATAAACTCTAGGAATCTTGTGAAACGTTCATAAGTTTTCACGAATCAACTAATCACAATGGTTTTAGCATGTTAACATAGTCAGTGTTATCACTCATTATAGTACCAGAAATGCGATTTTTATTATTTACAGCAGTTAGAAGTGTCATAATACATTATGGTCTACACCACTAGACTTAGTTGATTATTTAGGATTTTTTGGCGCAATAACCCATTTTCATAATTTCGAACGAAACGCCTATTCGAAACTGCGAAATTATTTTTACGAGCACTTCAGGGTTGAGTTTTGGTAAACGATTTTCACTGTAGGTTAATATGAATATTTAAGATTTGTCAGTACTAAGTTTATTATGCATTCGTTTGGAGTGAATAGTAACCTTGATAAGCGTACTAAGTGCAGTGTTTTCAAAATCACTGTGTGGAATATCCAAATTAGATTAGAGAAGTTTTATCAAGACACTTGGCAAGATCTTAGCCACACATAGTGAATAGTATTAGACACTTGGCCCAAAGAGGAACAATTAGATGGATTTGTGAAGGAAATCAATGTGTGAGATCATGCCACCTAAGCAAAACTTTTTTTCATCTGATCAACCATATTGTCCCAAACCAAAGGAGTATTAGACACTTGGCCCAAAGAGGAACCATTAGATGGATTTGTGAAGAAAATCAATGTGTGAGATCATGCCACCTAAGCAAAATTTTTTTTCATCTGATCAACCATATTGTCCCAAACCAAAGAGGGTTTTAACCCTAGCGAGACCCTAAACGGTTGGAATCCAATTAAAACCCCAAAAACTTGGTTGGAAACTGAAACCCTGAACAGTTTCCCTAAACCCTAAAGTTGGCCTCCAAACCCTTTTTTATCTGATTTCTAGCATTGTGTTTAATCACTTGATTAAATCACTTACACATGTTTTTAATTCATCAAATCTTTGCTATGACATTATTATCCAACCTTTCAAATCTTAGAAATTTGATTGGTCCAAGAAAATTTAGATTTGGGCTTGATAGCATCTCAAACACTAACCAAACCCCTTTTAAACCCCAAATTGAAGCCCACTGGGTTAAGTCCCAACAAGGCCCACAAATTTGGACACTTTGGCAAAACTTCTTGAAGAAGTTTCCTCCCCCACATGGTAGACCATCACTGCCCTTGGCTTTATCCAATATTGCCTTGATGTGATGGAAAGACTGACCTTATCAACTTCCATACCTCACAGCTTCTGCAGGCAGTCCTTTCCCCTCACTATTCTCCACTTTATGTCACATAGCCACCTCCAATCAAGGGTCATTCAAGACCATATCGTCCCCATCCAGAAGTCTAGTCATGCAAGACACACGTCTTTCTCTTTAATCACTTCTTCATCCCGTTCTTATAAAGAAGTCCAAAAGAGTTCTCTCGGGCAGATTTCTGGGTCTTATTACGTGGAGATTTTTGACACTTTGTATGCATTTTCACACAAGGACTCCTTCATAAAAGTTGTTCCCCCTTGAGTATAGTTTTCGTAGATATATTATTTGTATTATTACATGTGATGACCCACTTTTACGTGTATTTTTACTGAAGGAGTTGTTTTTAATTTAATTAATATATTGGTTTATTTATTTTAAATTAATGTATTTTAATTAGTTTTTAATTTATTTGATGTTGTGTTTAATTTATTTTAGTCGTTTTTCGATTTTTAAAATCGTTTTCGGCGGATCGGTTTTTGGTTTCCGAAGTGAGGATTGAACCTCATTTCTTCTCTTTTCTCTTTTTCTTTTTCCCTTTTCCTTTTTCTTTTTCTTATTTTCTTTCCCTTCTTTCTTTTTCTTCTTCTTTTCTTCCCCGGTTCCTCTCTCTCCCGGCGCGTAGCTCTCTTTTCTCCTTACCGTCGCCATCCCTTTGATCGCCCGGTTCTCCGCCGTCCGGCTGCCGTGTAGTGCACCACCCTCACCAAAATTTTCCCCTCCAACTAGAGATCATCCCCACCAATTTTCAGGGCCATCCAACTAGCCGTTAGCTGCCACGCACGGCTGGAAGTCACGGCACCAGCCCTGTTTTTCCTCTCTGTCGCTGGTTGCTTTCTCAGCACAGAACTGCCGCTTGCCAGTGGTGTGGTCTACACCACCCACCCAGTTTTCTTCCCCTTCCACCAGTGAACATCCCCACCAAGTTTCACATCCATCCGAGCCACCGTTAGCCTTCACGAGCTCCTCCAAGCCACACGGATTTTCACCGATTCCGGCGCCGTCGCACCACCTACAACCACCATCTCTTCACAGCTTTTTCCCCTACCTCTTGCCAACCTAACCCACCCAATTCTGGCCTCGATCCGTTGCCGAAGCAGCTCCCACGAGCTCAACTCCGTTCAGCCCCTTTTTGGCTTTCCACCGCCAATTCCACCACCACCCATGGCCAAAACTCACTTCCCTTAGCCTCATAAATATCTCAAGACCATTCCCTATCAATTTTGTGCCTTGGTTTGTCCCCGTTCGAAAGTGGGTAATTTATTACCCACGGCCACAGTGTAAATTACACTGTTACGTTGCTTTTCCTCCACCTTTTGCAACGCCGCGAGCTTTCAAAAAATACCGTATAGTGCTGTAAGTATTTTCCAAACTCTACTTTTAGATTTAAATATATTTTGCTCTTACAATAATTATTTGTTGTTGGTTGGTTGATTCCGGACTGAGTCCGAGGAGTTCAGGGGTCAGATGGATTGAGGACGAAGTTGCTTGATTTGTTGATTTATGGTTGGTTGGTTGTTTTGTGCATTGAGATTGCATTTACATGGTGCATGCACGTACATTTTATTTAAATTGAGAAAATCCTGTTTTATTGGCGTAAATGAACTTTCGGGTGCGTGTGTCTCACGAGCCCAAGCCGGGATGGGTTATTATCTCGGTGGAGCTCCTCTGTTCACTCGGAAGTGTAATATACTGAGTGATGTCCCCTGAGTTGTCATTGGGCAACAACAGGAGCGGACGGGATGGTAACACTCTATGCACTGACTCCGTGGCCCTTTGCTGGCGAGGGCTAGAGGATGCTTGGCTACGAACGCACGGGATGCGGAATTGGGCATCACTCGTTTAGGTGTCATACGCGTGGTCGTTAGCCGCGGTGTGGCATAGGAGCCAGGGTATGCGGATGACCCCTAAGGGAGGTCATGGTGCATACGGATTAATTGGTTAATGGTTTGAGTTGGATATGGGCCAAATGAAACTTTTGGCGAGTTTTGGAAAATAATATGTTTTTGGGGCCAAATGGGATTTTTGGCATGCGTGGAAAAATATGGTTTTATGGGACATGTGCATTGGCTTTTCTTTCATGCATATTGTTTGAGTTTTATATGTTTTTATCTAGTGGCGTTTGGATTTTACTTACCTGTGGCACCATTTTTGGTTCCATAGATTTTGATGCAGAGTTCGAGGAGGAGGAGGAGGCTGAGCCCGAGGATGCGGCTCCACCGGAGTTCTGATGTTGGAGTTTATGTCTTGTTGTTGCTTTGAATAATATTTGTGTTTTGTAATATTTTAATATGTATGTTTTGATCAACTGTGTATTAAACTAAGAAAAAAATTCTGGTACTTAGTTATATGACTTTGCTATCCGCTGCGTGTTTCTTCGTGCACATTTGTTGCTTATACACACACTTGGCACTCGTCAATAGGGTGGTGACCCATGTTGTCACCATCCGGACGTCTCGATTTCCCCGTGTCTGTATGTGGGGATTTGGGGGCGTCACATTCCATGGTAATTTGCTTGGTCAAAAGTATTTTTAACCATGGAAAGGTCATCTGGGCGTGAAACTGGACAATATGTTATGTTTTGGAATTTTTGACCAAGCTAATGGACATATCTTGGTCCGAAACTTTTATGGAGTGTTTTTATCATGTATTTAATAGTGTTCACTTGAGGTTTTGTGGCATGAATAAAGCTTTTGATAATAGATTTTCTTAGATCTAGAAACTTGAAAACTGGAAGTGGAAAAACAGTTTTTATTTGGAGAAAGTTTGAATATTTAGTGGTTTGATCTTAGTATAAAGGCTTTGATACTTTTATATGATGCTCCTAAGTCTCTTAATTTTATGTTAGAATATCATTTTGAAGATATTTAGTATTAGTTTCAAAGATATAAATTTTCTATGCAAGAGGTTTCCGGTTAGGTCTAACATTTGATGTTTTTGGGTTAGATCCATGTTTTATTGATTTTTAGCCATGTGATTTTAACTTTGATGGTTGGATATTATTTAGAACACATTTTTAAACCATGTGATGTTTTATTTTGAAGAGCTCATCTTTTTAAGCCATGGATCAAGAGATTGATCAAAACTAGTTGAGAAAAAGGTTTTTGTTTTTGGACTGAGTGTAAAACCAAAAACTCCAAGTATTATTTTGTGATTTTGGTGACTTTAGTTTTATGATTTAAAGCATGGTTGATCTTATGATGATGTTATGAATATATTAGAAGTAAGATTTGATTTTATTTTTTTTAATTCTTGGAAATGTTTTGATTTAGAGTCAAAGCCTGTGATTCAAGTGTATGGATTTTTTTATAAAAAAGTTTGGTGTTGATTATTAGCCTTTTATAAATGTATATTTTAAGTATGGTTTCAAACTTGCGATGGGAAAATCTTTGTTACAAAATTTTAGTTTAAGCATGAGTTTTGAAGTTAGAAGGAATTGCAACAAAATTTATCCTCCATAGTGTGTTTTCCATAGTGATGATTTGTTTTAAATTTTTCTGAGTTGATATTTGAGTTTAGGACAAAATTTTTCTGAGTTAATATTTGGAGTTTGGATGTGAAATCCTTAAGTTAGGGGTAAAATTGTCATTTTTGTACATGTAGAGGGTAAAATGGTTTATTCTAAATTGTCTCTTGTAAACATTTCTAATTGTTAGTAATTAAATTTTTATCTTTTAAAGTGCCCTCTTACAGTACCTCATGTTTTGCACTTATTATCGTAGAACGAGACAATCGAAGTAAGTTAACTCTTAACTTACTATCAGTTTACTATGTATGTGTGATGGATAAGGGCACTACAGTTTATATATGTATGTTACCATATATGCCAAGTCATGCCATGTCATTACATGTTTATCTGTTATGCATGATTAATTCTGTCATGAATATTTATCTGTTACACGATCTATTCCATCACATATTACTACATGTTAAAAGTATGCCATGTTAAGTATGTCATATGTTACATGTATGTCAGATCATGTAATATTCATTACTGCAAATATGTCATGTTAAGTACGATATCTATTACATGTTAGGTCATGTTACAAAATCTTTCCATCTCAAGTAAGGCACGTCTTTCGAGTTACATTCAAGTAAGTTATGTCTAGGATACTTGCGATGTAACCATTATGATTGTCCAAGCATCTCTATTTGTAATTCACACGAGGTATTTTTGGCGAAATCATTTTGATTGTTAGAATGCAGTTCAACTTTAGTTATGCAGATACTCCTAGCGTAATCATTTTGATTGTTAAGGTATCTTATCTAAAATACCAGTGATGGAATCATTCTAATTGTCAAAGTATTATTAGGTACTTCTGGTGTAATCATTCTGATTGCTAGGGTACGTGATTTAAAATACTCATGCTGAATCATTTTGATTGTCTGAATATCTCTGATGGAATATATTGGGTGGAATCATTTTGATTGTTCTCTATTTCAGACGAAACGACTGGCAGAATCATTTTGAATGTCACAATTCAAGTCCAATTTTGTGTCAAGAAGTTAAGAATAAACAATCATAGTAACCCCATGAGATAAGAAAAATCATCATGGTAACCCCATAAGATAAGAATAAGCAATCATAGTGACCCCATGAGATAAGAAGGTTTCAGACCAAGTCCACTCTAAATCAAGTTTCAGATCAAGTTCATGTTATGTTATGCTCACATACATGTTATGTTCATGTTCACGTTAAGTTTTAAGTTCATGTTCATATCATGTTATGTTCACGTTTATGTTATGTTCAAACTCACGTTCATGCTATATTATGTTCATGTTCGCGTTATGTTTCAAGTTCACGTTCATGTCATGTTATGTTCACATACATGTTATGTTCAAGTTCAAGTTTATGTTATGTTATGTTCACGTTCACATTATGTCTCGAGTTCACGTTTATATCATGTTATACATGTTAAGTTCAAGTTCATGTTTATGTTATGTATATTCATGTTCATGCTATGTTTCAAGTCCATGTTATGTTTCAAGTTCATGTTCATGTTATGTTAATAGTTCATGTTATGTTTTAAGTTCAAGTTCATGTCATTTTAAGAACTTGAACTCACGTTTCAGTTTAGGTTATATCAGTTACGCCATGCTATATGTCAAGTTATGCTATGCTTACTTACGACTTTAATTATGCGTTCATGCTTTTGGATAGTATTCTGGTCTCGTTAGTCGAGTTACTTGACGAACTTCCTCAATAGTGTATTTTGGTAATGTAAATATGGAGTCTGGTCTCCCATGTTTTTGAGATGTTAGTCTTCTAAGACTCGCACTGAAATCATGGATCCTATTTTGTTAAGTATGCTTGGATTACGATTTAACTATTTGGGATATTATAAGTTTCGTGCATGATATTGCTCAAGAAAAAAAACTATCCACTGCGAATATTGCATAATGCTAGATGCAAGTTAGGAACATTACATCTTATATGTCATGAACGAGGGCAAATAACCTTGTGTTGCATGTTCCGACGCTTCAGATATCCGTCTTATCCCAAATGAAAATTTGGGGCGTCACAGGGAGTTTTATTGGTGACTTGTCCTCCGCATTGCACATTCAAGTTTCCTACTCAACCTCAGCCAAATCCCAAAGGGCAATTTGAAGTAAGTAATCCAAATTCTTATGATTTAAAATTTGAATATGCCAAGTCTATCACCACTCTATGCAATGGAAAAATGATTGATAAAAGTATTTCAATGAAAGATGGTGAAACCAACAATTCTTCAAATTCTAAGAGTGATAGTGAACTTGACATGGTTGAGTTAGATATGCCTATCAAAGCCCCAATACCTGCTCCTTTTCCCCAAAGGTTGCAACCTCTCATAAGTTGGTTCAAAATGTTGACATTTTTAAGATTTTTAAACTTGTGAAAATTAATATTCCTTTGTTCGATGCCATTAAATAGATTCTATCTTATGCTAAGTTTTTTAAAGATTTGTGTATAGTGAAGTGCAAGATGAAGGTGCAAAAGAAGGCTTTCCTAACAGAACAAGTGAGTGCCATCCTTCAAAATAATTCTCATCTAAAATATAAAGATCTAGGTTTTCCAACAATTTCTTGTGTTATTGAGAATTTTAAGATTGGGAAAGCTTTACTTGACCTTAGTGCTAGTGTAAACCTCCTACCTTACTTAGTATATAAGCAATTGGGTCTTAGTAAATTTAAACCCACCAAGATAACACTTCAACTTGTTGATCATTCAATACAAATATCAAGAGGGATAGTTGAGGATGTGTTAGTGTAGGTAAGCAAATTTTACTTCCTAGTGGAATCTATTGTTTTGGACACAAAACTTGTTTTTGATGTTTGCACTCAAATTTCTATAATTTTAGATTGGCCATTCCTTGTAACCTTGAATGCTTTAATAAATGTAGGAGTGGAGTGATGATAATTTCTTTTGGCAACATGACTTTGAAGTTGAATATTTTCAATATTTGTAAACAACCTAATGATGATGATGATGTGCATGAAATAAATTTGATTCAAACTCTTATTCAAGATAAATTTAATTTGTCATTTTTTTTTTTTACCTTCTAGAGGCTTGTTTGGTTCATTTTGAAAATTTTGATGATGATTATGTGCTTGCATCTATGAATTTTTTGTTAGAATCTACTCCTATAATAGACACTGATAAGTGGAGGACATGTTTTGTGCCACATCCTGATATTGTGCCCCTTTCCTCAAGTGTGCAAACACCAAAACTCAACTTAAAACCTCAAAGGAGAACCTAGCCTCTTTCAGCCCCAATATGAAAAAGGTTATTAGAGCAAAGGTGTTGAAACTTTTGACAGCAAATGGGTTAGTCCTACACAGGTGCTGCCTTAGAAATTTGGTGTAACTGTAGTTAAGAATGCAGATAATGAGTTGATTACAGCTAGAGTTCCCACTGTTTGGCATATGTACATTGACTACAGAAAACTAAATTTAGTTACTAGGAAGGATCACTTTCCTCTACCATTCATGGATCAAATCCTTAAACGAGTAACTGGCCATAAATTTTATTACTTCCTAGATGGTTATTCTAGATATAATCAAATTGAGATTACTCTTGAAGATCAAGAAAAGACCACTTTTACATGCCCATTTGGTACCTTTGCATATCGAAGCATGCCATTCAGACTTTGTAATGCTCCTGCTACATTTCAAAGATGCATGATGAGCATATTCAGTTACATGGTAGAGCGTTTTGTTGAGATATTCAAAGATAATTTTTCTATTTGTGGTAATTCATTTGATAAAAATTTGACTTAGTTAGAAAACATGTTGATTAGATGTAAATAAAAGAATTTGATTTTGAACTGGGAAAAGTATTTTATTGTCACTGAAGTGATCGTCCTTGGTCATATTGTCTCTTCGCAAGTTATTAAAGTTGATAGGGCTAAGATTGAATTAATGGCTAATTTGCCCATCCCAAAGAACATCAAGGATGTCAGATTTTTTCTAAGTCATCCCAAAGAACATCAAGGATGTCAGATCATTTCTAAGTCATGTAGGATTTTTAGAAGGTTCATTAAAGATTTCATTGCAATTTCTAGACTTTTGTACAATTTATTATCAAAGAAAAATTCTTTTGTATGGACTGAGGACTGTGGGATAGCTTTCACACAGCTATAAGGTCTGCTGATTTCGACCCTAATTATGCAATCACCTTATTGGAATTCACCATTCGAAATTATGTGTGATGCTAGTGATTATGCAGTTGGAGCTGTGTTGAGCCAACATAAGGACAAAAAGCCTTGTGTTATTTATTAGGCAATTAGAACTTTAAATAGTGCTCAAATGAATTATTCAACAATAGAAAAAGAGCTACTTGCAATAATTTACACTTGACAAATTTCGTTCTTATTTAATTGGGTCTCAAATTTTCATTTTTACTAATCATGCAACTTTGAAATACCTTTCAGCTAAAAAAATGCAAAGCCCAGGTTGCTTAGATGGATCATTTTACTACAAGAATTTGATTTAACAATTAAAAATAAACAAGGAGTTGAGAATGTTGTTGCTGATCATTTGTTTACACTTGTTCTTTCAGATTCCATGGAAACAATTCCTATTAAAGACACATTTTCAGATGAGCAACTTTTTGGTATATCTCAATTGTCTTGGTATTCTGACATTGTTAATTTTCTTATTATAGGTGAAATTCCTCACAGTTGGACGTAACAAGACAAGAAGAAATTTTTGGTAGAGGTAAAAAAATTATTTCGAAATGATCCATATCTATTTAAATATTGCTCAGATCAAATAATTAGATGATGTGTGCCTGATAGTAAATTTCAAAGTGTAATATCTTTTTGTCATTATGGGATATGTGGTGGCTATTTTTCTGGTAAGAAAATAGCTTTTAAAATTTTGCAATGTAATTTTTATTGGCCTACCCTTTTCAAGAACATGCATGAAACTTGTAAAGCATATGAACACTGTCAAAAGTTGGGAGGGATTACCTGCCGAAATATGATGCCATTAACTCCAATTTTGGTTGTTGAAATATTTGACTGTTGGGGCATCGATTTCATTGGACCCTTCCCAGTCTCTTTTGACAATCTCTACATTTTGGTAACTATTGATTATGTGTCCAAATGGATTGAGGTTGTTCCATGTAGTAAAAATGATCATAAAGTTGTACTGAAATTTTTGAAAGAAAATATTTTATCCAGATTTAGAACACCTCGAGCCATTCTAAGTGATGTGGGTAAAAATTTTTCAATAAACCATTTGCAGCCTTGATGCGAAAATATGGTATTACTCATAAGATTGCTACCCCTTATCACCCACAAATAAGTGGCCAAGTTAAGGTATCCAATCAGGAGATTAGAAAATTTTTAGAAAAGATGGTTACCCCAAGTCACAAAGATTGGTTTTTACGACTAACCGATGCACTTTGGGCATACCGTACTGCTTTTAAAATCCCGATTGGTATGTCTCCATATAGACTTATTTTCTGGAAGGCTTGACACTTGCCTACGAAATTAGAACACAAAACTTATTGGGCAATTAAGCAATTTAATTTTGATGTGGACAAAACTTGCCCTCTTAGTAAGTTTTAGCCTAATAATGAGTTAGAGGAAATCAGGAATTGTGACGCCCCCAAATCCCACGTACGGATACGTGAAAATCGAGACGTCGAGATGATGACAACACAGGTCACCACCCTATCGCCATGCGCCAAGTGTGTGTACATGCAACAAGTGTATAATAAAAACACGCAGTGGATAATAAAAGTCTTATAACTAAGTACCAAAATTTTTGTTTAATACAAACCCGTTTAAACCATACATAATAAAATATTACAAGTCTCAACTATCGTTTCAAAACCAAACTACAAGGCATAAAAACTCCAAATCAAAACTCTAGCGGAGCCGCCTCCTCGGGCTCAGCCTCCTCCTCCTCCTTGACATCTGCATCAAAATCTACGGTACCAAAATGGTGCCGTTGGTAAGTAATGATCCAAACGCCACAAGATAAAAATATATTAAACTCAACAATATGCATGAAAGGATGCCAAATGCACATGTCCCATAAATCCACATTTTTCCACGCATGCCAAAAGTCTCATTTGGCCCCAAAAACATATTTCTTTCCAACTCACGCCAAAAATCTCATTTGGCCCAAATCCAATTTCAAAACAATATCCAATTAATCCGAATGCACCATGACCTCCCCTAGGGGTCATCCGCACGTCCTGGCTCCCTTCATCACACCACGGGTAACGACCATGCGTGTGAATTCGTTACGAGCGATGCTCAGTTCCGCGCCCCATGCGTACGTAGCCAAGCATCCTCTAGCTCTTGCCAGTATAGGGCCACTAAGTCGGTATGAGAGCGTTACCATCCCACCCACTCCCGTTGTTGCCCAATGACAAATCAGGGGACGTCACTTAGTATATTACGCTCCCGAGTGACCAGAGGAGCTCCATTGAGATAATGCCCCATCTCGGCTTGGCGTCGTGATACACACACACTTGAAAATCCATTTACATAGATAAAACTAGTTTGTCTAAAGTTAATACATGCACATGAATGCACCATGCAATGCACACCTCAAATACAATTTATCCAACAAAACTCAACATCAACAATAAACAAACAACTCCGTCCTCAATCCATCCGACCCCCAACTTCTCGGACTCAGTCCAGAATAACCAACCAGTCAATGAATTTATTGTAAAAGCAATAATATATTTAAATCTAAAATAGAGTTTGGAAAATACTTACGGTACTATATGATAATTTTCGAATGATCAAGGAGCTGTAAACGGCGGAGAAAAAGCAACGTAACAGTGTAAAATACACTGTGGCCGTGGGTTGTAAAATACCCACTTTCGAACGGGGACAAACCAAGACTTGCGATTGATGAGGAATGGCCTAGAGGTATTTATGAAACTAGTGGAAGTGAGAGTTGGCCGTGGGTGGCGGTGGAAATGGCGTGGAAGGCCAAAAAGCCCAAAACAGAAAGTGGGTTGGTTGAGCTTCACCGATGACGGATCGGAGCTGGGGTTGGGTGCGTTAGGTAGTTGAGATGCTGGTGATGATGTGGTGAAGAAGTGGTGGCCAACGGCAGAGGCACGGCGGCGCGGGGAGCACAAAACCGTGCAACTTGGGTGGTGTTCGTGGTGGTTAACGGCAGCGTTTGGGGGGCTGAAAATGGAGGGTAAGGTCGCCGGTGGGTGGGGAAGAAAATTGAAGCAATGGCGACGGCAAAGGGTGGCGAATGGTGGAGCTGGAAGGAAAGGGTGCCGCGACTTCTAGTCGTGCGTGGCGGCAAACGGCTGCACGGGTTGGCCTGAAAATTGAGGGAGGTGATCACCGGCCGGAGGGGAGTCGACCGGTGGGGGCGGTGCACTGCACGGCGGGCTAACGGCGGTGGTCTAGGCGACACGAAAAATGGACGGAGAGGGAGCGGGAGGGGGCTGGGTCGCACGGGAGGGAACCGGAAAGAAGAAAGAAAAAAGGAAGAAAAAAAAAAGAAGTAAAAGAAAAAGAAAAGGAAAAGAGAAAAAGAAAAAGAGAAAAGAAAAAGACAAGATGGGGAAAAGAAATGAGGTCCAATCCTCACCTCTAGAATCCAAAAACTGATCCGACGAAAACAATTTTAAAAGCTATAAAACGATTAAAATAATTTAAACACCACATTAAGCTAAGATATAATAAATAACTAGTAAAAACTAATAACATCGTTTTAAATCCAAAAACAAAATAAAATAAATTACACAGCAATTTAAAATCAAAACGATAATTAAAATAAAGAAAGCTCCACAAAACAGATATCACAATTAAATAAATCCAATTAAAAATACAATAATTTAAAATAAAAGAACTAATATTTTAATTAAATTAAAATACTCCTTCAGTGAAAATACACATAAAAACGGGATGTCACATCCTTCCCCTTAAAAGGAAATTTCGTCTTCGAAATTTGTTAGGTCAAACATCAGCGCCAAAATAAGATACAAGATACAACTCTGAACATATTTGAGAGATACACATCATCAATAGCGCCCAACAAATTTCAATAGTTATTATCTTCACAACATAAATTGCTAATATCAACGACGTCTCTACTTTCCCTTCCGAACTTTCATTCTATTCCAACTTTGGTAACCTAAAAGCCACTTCCAAAGTTAACCATCAATAAACAAAATTTGCACGACCGAAAGATTAATCTCCCATTAAAACTTTGAATGACTACTAATTCCTCAAAATCAACACAAAATTTCAATATCTAAGTATCTCCAAAATCATGCTTTCGCACGCACTCTAATAACTCGCCAAAATACATAAAGGTTATATCCTCATAAATTAACATCATCAAGTACAAGCTCAATCAACACTTAATCACACGAAACCTTTACCACATTTCTAAAGAAAATAATATACCTTAAAAACCACAAATCACCACTCATTCCTCAGTTGGCCATCGCTACCCCAATCAAAAATCAACATTCAGCAAAAATACGTCCATGATTGATGACAGAAATCAATACCCATCAACCTCAACATCCCAAAATGAAATAAAGCATCATCCTTTCAAAATAAACTACCACATCTCAGGTAAGGAACATAACCTAAAAGGTTCGAATCTGTACCAACCATACCACAAGAGCGACTATAAACTTTTACCTGACAATCTATATTTAAAAGCTCATCACCTAAATTCTGAATATCATATAACCTGATAATGACTAATCTTAATACGAACCACCATGAAACTCACCAAAACATTATTTTGAAACCTTCTTGGTAACTTGCCCACTTATATCTACTTCCATAAGCCAGTATCTACACGACTAGTTTCTTCAATTGCACATCCCCATTAAACCTCAAGGCAGGCCATACTACTCAAATCTTCAATCCTCCAAAATTATTCCACGACACTCTTGGATCCTAAAGCCATATTACCTTCTAAATCTATTTATGTTATCCACCATTGATGCCTAAGTTCCAACCTCCAAGATTTCATCATACACCACACATGGTGACCCAACAAACACTCTTCAAACTAAATAATAATGTCTATAATTCTTCCGACTGGACACTTAGTCTCTAAGACACAATGTTGCTCCCGAATTTAAATTCCTAAGTGAACTCAAGTCACGATTAATTCCTGAGAATAATCACAACAATCATTGCCTACCATCATTCTATTGAATAACCCACTTCGACTGTACACTTCGATCATCTTACCAAAAACTCACAGCCAAAACCAATAATCATCCAACGTACAAGTGATCCACTGCTACCATTTCCATCATCTAGACTTATATCCTCAAATTAACAAAAATCATTCCTGAATCTGCTCAACTTATATCCTTAAATATGCCAAAATCCATTCCTAAAAGTCGGCCGAACATACAGCCTCAAACCCAAAAATACTAAAATACCAACACTCAAATTAACATATTCATTTAATACCAACACATAAACTACCATCTCCAACACCCCGGACGGACCTCTATTTTTAGGATCGACAAAATTATTTCCTAACCTACACCACCTTAGTCCTGAAACCTGAAAAGAATCATTTCCTAAAATTTACCAATCCTATAACCCCCAACTCGAGAATAAGCATCTTCTAAACCATAAAGTTTCCAAAACTTTTAAAAAAAAAAAACAATCGTCTTCATGAGTCAGCAAAACATTACCTTCGAGTCTCATAGAGAAAATCTCTTCTTGAAAATCTACACATCGATTACTTAAATTAGATGAATTGATGTCTTAATGGCTGTAGACAAATTAACTCACAAAATGTCATCAATTTGCTTTAGGCAAAATATAAAAGTTCCAAATGCTCGTTGAACCTACCATCTCAGGTTCCATAAACTCATTCCGTAAATCCTATAGAATTTTAACTTTAGATTCCTTGTGCTCTTATTAGTTGTTACCTCCGTTCATTCACGGCTCCTACCTTCATCATTATGGATTCAACTAAACCACAACATTTCCTTGCCCAAGCTTAAATCCGAAAATAGCCATCTAACCCAAGTACGCGCACTCTAGCTAGGACCATCATTGCACTCTAAAAGGTTTGAAACCTCCATCTACGCAAAGGAATACTATAACTTCAACATAATAATAACCATTTTTGAACTAGAGCAATACCCCTAAACCTCAAAAAATACGCTCCTCGAAAATTTCCATATCAAAAACTTAACTCTGATCACCCCTATGGTAATGGTTACAGAGTAATCAAACTCTAGGGTAGATTGAGTTAGCATACCAACTCCACGTATCTAAAACTCAAGTCTTACTATAAAGCAGTTCATCAAGTCATTCTAAAACCTTTGATCATCTAAAGATCATTCTCTGAAATCCACAAGATTGAAGACCTTAGATCCGATAATAAAACAATCGCCTCCCAAAACTTTCAAAATCTAAAACATTAATTGATAACAAATCATTTCCTAGAGTCCACAAAACCTTAAACCTTAAATGACATTCTCATCAATTTATTCTTGAGTTAGTTGAACTTACAATCTCCTACTCTAAAGACTCATTGCATAAATTCTACAAAACCTAAGATCTCAATCATTTTAGGTCACTTAATTCCACCTCCTATTATGACTTGAGTTCCTACTCCACAAAGATCGCCTAAACCATATCATTCCCTTCAAGCCTCGATATTATAACGGCAAGCCACATCGATAAAAATTCTAGCCTACTACGCTAAATATTCATACCTAACAGCATTGTCGATCGTACCATCTTCCTACCATAACACATCCATTGACCCCATTTAAATATCGAATAAAACAAACAACATAAAACCAAAACCAAAACCACATAACAAGAAAATAAAATATACTAGCACGCAATAACATAACTAAATAAATAAATTACAAACAAGCTAACTCAAATAAATTCAAATTAAATAAAACAAATCAAATAGCAAACTATAAATAAAATAAATTTTAAATCACAACTTAAAAAAAAAAAAAATTCTGCTACTAAACCTACAGGACATGTGGTTTTACCCAGAGCCAGACCTCTCTGATACCACCTGTGACACCCCCAAATCCATGTACAGACACGTGGAAATCGAGATGTTGGGATGATGACAACATGAGTCACCACCCTATCGCCAAGTGCCAAGTGTGTGTACATGCAATAAGTGTACAATAAAAACACACAGCGCATATTAAAAGTCTTATAACTAAGTACCAGAATTTTTGTTTAATACAAACCCGTTTAAACCATACATAATAAAATATTACAAGTCTCAATTATCGTTTCAAAACCAAACTACAAGGCATAAAAACTCCAAATCAAAACTCTAGCAGAGCCGCCTCCTCGGGCTCAGCCTCCTCCTCCTCCTCGACATCTGCATCAAAATCTACGGTACCAAAATGGTGCCGTCGATAAGTAATGATCCAAATGCCACAAGATAAAAATATATTAAACTCAACAATATGCATGAAAGGATGTCAAATGCACATGTCCCATAAATCCACATTTTTCAACGCACGCCAAAAGTCCCATTTGGCCCCAAAACATATTACTTTCCAACTCACGCCAAAAATCTCATTTGGCCCAAATCCAATTTCAAAACAATATCCAATTAATCCGAATGCACCAAGACCTCCTCTAGGGGTCATCCGCACACCCTAGCTCCCTTCGTCACACCATGGGTAACGACCATGCATGTGACTTCGTTACGAGCGATGCTCAGTTCCGCGCCCCACGCGTACGTAGCCAAGCATTCACTAGCCCTAGCCAGCAAAGGGCCACGAAGTCGGTACAAGAGCGTTACCATTCCACCCGCTCCCATTGTCGCCTAGCGACAACCCAGGGAACATCACTCAGTAAATTACACTCTCAAGTGACCAAAGGAGCTCCACCGAGATAATGCCCCATCTCGGCTTAGCGTCGTGATACACACTTACCCGAAAATCCATTTACACAGATAAAACTTATTTGTCTCAAATTAATACATGCACATGAATGCACCATGAAATGCACACCTCAAATACAATTTATCCAAAAAAACTCAACATCAACAATAAACAAACAACTCCGTCCTCAATCCATCCAACCCCCGACTCCTCGGACTCAGTCCGGAATAACCAACCAGTCAATGAATTTATTGTAAAAGCAATAATATATTTAAATCTAAAATAGAGTTTAGAAAATACTTACGGTGCTATATGATAATTTTTGAATGATCAAGGAGCTGCAAACGGCGGAGAAAAAGTAATGTAATAGTGTAAAATACACTGTGGTCGTGGGTTGTAAAGTACCCACTTTTGAACGAGGACAAACCAAGACTTGGAATTGATAGGGAATGGCCTAGAGGTATTTATGAAACTAGTGGAAGTGAGAGTTGGCCATGGGTGGCGGTGGAAATGGCGTGGAAGCCCAAAACAGAAAGTGGGTTGGTTCAGCTTTACCGATAACGGATCGGAGCTGGGGTTGGGTGGGTTAGGTAGTTGGGATGCCGGTGATGATGTGGTGAAGAAGTGGTGGCTAACGGCGGAGGCATGGCGACACAGGGATCACAAAACTGTGCGGCTTGGGTGGTGTTGTGGTGGTTAACAGCGGCGTTTAGGGGGCTAAAAATGGAGGGGTAAGGTTGCCGGTGGGTGGGGAAGAAAATGGAAGCAATGGCGACGGCAAAGGGTGGCGAATGGCGGAGCTGGAAGGAAAGGGTGCCGCGACTTGAGGAAGGTGATTACCGGCTCGAGGGGAGTCGACCGATGGGGGCGGTGCACTGCACAGCGGGCTGACGGCAGCGGTCTAGGTGGCATGAAAAATGGACGGAAAGGGAGGGGGAGGGGGCTGGGTCATGCGGGGGGGAACCGGAAAGAAGAAAGAAAAAAGGAAGAGAAAAGAAAAGAAGGAAAAGAAAAAGAAAAGGAAAAGAGAGAGAAAAAGAGAAAAGAGAAAGAAAAGATGGGGAAAAGAAATGAGGTCCAATCCTCACCTCTGGAATCCAAAAACTGATCCGACGAAAACAATTTTAAAATCTATAAAACGATTAAAATAATTTAAACACCACATTAAGCTAAGATATAATAAATAACAAGTAAAAACTAACAACATTGTTTTGAATCCAAAAACAAACTAAATTAAATTATACAGCAATTTAAAATCAAAACGATAATTAAAATAAAGAAAGCTCCACAAAACAAATATCACAACTAAATAAATCCAATTAAAAATACAATAATTTAAAATAAAAGAACTAATATTTTAATTAAATTAAAATACTCCTTCAATGAAAATACACATAAAAAGGGGATGTCATAAGAATGAAGCTTACGAAAACATTTGTGTTTACAAGGAGAAAATGAAGATTTTTATGATAAATATATTTTTTGAAAGTCCTTTGAGCCTTCCCGAAAAGTCTTATTGTATAATTCAAGGCTCCATTTGTTTCCTCGCAAGCTTTGATCCTGATGGACTAGTCTCTTTGTTATAAAAATTTTTTATCCTATTGGGACTATTGAGATAGAAAATCTAGAGAATGGTAATATTTTTAAAGTCAATGGACAGGAGTTGAAACCATTTTTGGGTGATATTACTCCAAAGGTTGAGGCCACTACTCTAGATGATCCTATTTATTATAATTAATTTCTAATTCCTCTAATTTCACATTGTATATACCTTATTTGTTTATTTTGTTTTTCTTTTCTCTACTTTTGTGTCTTCTAACTTTGACAGAAATCTACTTCTTGTGTCCACTCAATTATCTCAGGTGACTTCTTTCCTCTTTGTTCAATTACTTTTGTTTCACTATATGTTCTACAGTGTTCATACTACTTTAATTCATGCCTCTATAGCATACCTCATCGAATATTAATTTTCTTAACATTGAGGACAATGTCTTGTGTAGGTTGCTGGGAGGGTTTTCTATTGAAAATGTGTTAGTTAAAAAAATAAAAAAATGAAAAATGAAAAAATGTGATGTGCTTAGGGTTGGGCTAGGCGTGGTTTTGGGAGGTTCATGGTGGCCTCATGGTGGTTGGCTGGTCATGGAGGCCTAAGAGAGGTCTAGGAGCTGTAGTGGTGAGGAGGAGGCGGTGCAATGGCTCACAATGGCGGATCTAGGCTTAAAGGGTAAACCCGTGTACTTGAGAGTGAAGAGGTGTGCGATTGAGGAAGGCTATGGGGTTTCGAGGGGAGCTGAGGAAAGGAGAAGGAAGGCCAGTGGTGGGGCTTGGTGGGGCTAGAACCGACGTATAGCAGTGCTAAGGCCATCAATGGGGGTAAAACCGTGTGGGTAAACCCATTTTGTGTTAAAGGGAGGGAGCTGCTTGTGGGGGCTAGTGGTGGGTTTGGTGGAAGGTGAGTTGGTCGGAGAGAGGAGCATGGTGCAGTGGCACAGGGTGGCTTACGGTGGCTTTACGGTTGGAGGAACCTATGCGTGAAGAGAGGAAAAGGGACAGAGAGGGAGAGCTACCATGGGGGTTTGGGCAGTGGCTGGGTGATCTCTGGCATGAGAGGAGTCCCTGGTGGGGTGGTGCTGCTGCTGGGTCGCCGGTGGTGGAGCTAGGCTGGGGAGAAGGAGCGGCGGTGGAGCTAGGCTGGGGAGAAGGGAAATGGACCATCGGGTGCAGAAGGGAGAGGGAGGTGAGAGAGGGGAAAGGGAAAAGGTGAGGGAAAAATTCATCTTGGGATCTCCAAAACGATATAACGACGATGGAATTAAAACACTAATTTAAAAATGCACAAACATTAATTTAATTGAAAACATAAAGAGGAGTTAAAAGAAAATATTATTTTAACTAAACTTTGATTTATAAAATATAATCTTCATTTTTAATTAAATGATGAAGTTTTACTAATTAATTCTAAGAGAATAAAACCATTTCAATAAATTTAGAGTTTTCAACATAATTTAAATCTCATAATATTTTGAAATAAGTAAAATCATTTAATTAAAATAATTTTTCACAATTATAATTTTTTTGGAACTCTTCAAAAATATTATAATTTTCTTATTTGAAATTAGGTTTGGTCCATTAACACTGGAAATATCCCTTAATAAATATTTCCAGGACATATAAAAATATTCGAACGCTTTAAAATATTGGGTTTGCTTTATAAATCACTTAATATCTTTAAAAACATGTCATCATGGTTAGATATCCAGAACGAGACTCGTGATCATAATAGAGAGAAAGGAGCTGGATGTTACAGTTTGGTCTCTCTGTTGACTACATTTTGGCTTGCTAAGATTACATGGTAGCACATGGAAAGAGTGTGTAGAATGCTAGCATCGACGTGCAAAAAGTTCATCTCAAAAAGGCCAGTTAATTGGTTTATTGGCAACTTTAATTACTTGGAGGTTGTGGTGGAGATAATGTAAGGCTCGGATGGAAGATCGAATGGAAGTTATTATATATATATGATGTTCGATTAAACACTGGTTGACTTGGGTTGCCCTTAAACTCAAGGCTGCTAGTTTACTTTCTCAGAGAGATGAAGACGTATTGCATAGCCTACAGATTATGATTAACCCTGTAGTGAATCGAGTGCAAAAACTAGTGAGATGGCTTCGTCCGATCAAAGGCTCAATAAAGCTTGTGACGCCCGCAAATCCCACGTATGGACACGGGGAAATCAAGACGTCGGGATGATGACAACGTGGGTAACCACCCTATCGCCAAGTGCCAAGTGTGTGTACATGCAACAAGTGTACAAAAGAAAACATGCAACGGATAACGAAAGAGTCTTAACTAAGTACCAGAATTTTTTCTTTGTTTAATACAAAGCCTTTCAAAACATACATAATAAAATATTACAAGCTACAAATATGTTTCAAAACCAACTACAAAGCATAAACTCCAACTCAATACTCCGGCGAAGCCACCTCCTCGGGCTCAGCCCCCTCCCCCTCCTCGACCTCTGCATCAAAATCTATGGTACCAAAAATGGTGCCGCAGGTAAGTAAGATCCAAATGCCACTAAATAAAAACATATTAAACTCAAACAATATGCATGAAAGAATGCAATGCACATAACCCATAAAAACTACATTTTTCCACGCACGCCAAAATCCCATTTTTGGCCCAAAAACATAACCTTTAAAACCAGCCTTGCCATTATCCCAGATAATGGCCCAAACCACCATTTTCCCAGAAAATGGATCACAAAGCCTCAACGTAACCTCGCCATTTTCCTAGAAAATGGCCCGTATCCAAAATCTATAAAACCGATCCAATTATTGCATGACCATGATCTCCCCTAGGGATCATCTGCACACTCTGACTCCTGTGCCACACCATAGGTAACAACTACACGTGTGACACCTAAGCGAGCGATGCCCAGTGCTAGCGCCCAGCGCGTCCCTAGACCAGGCCATCTTTTAGTCCCCGCCACTTTGAGGACCACAAAGTCAACACGACAGCGTTACCGTATCATGCGATTCGGTCGTCGCCCAGCGACAACCTAGGGAATGTCACTCAGTATTATCCACTCCCGAGTGACCAGAGGAGCTCCACCGAGATAATACCCCATCCCGGCTTGGGGTCGTGATACACGCGCACCCTAAAATCCATTTACACGAATAAAACTGGATTTTCTCAATTTAAATAAAATACATGTGAATGCCTCATGCAATGTACACCTCAAGATACAAATCATCCAACCAATCACAAATCAACAAACCAAGCAACTCCGTCCTCAATCCATTCGACCCCTGAACTCCTCAGACTCAGTCCGGAATCAACAAATCAGTCACAATTTATTGTTAAAGTAAAAATATCTTTAAATCTAAAATAGAGTTTGGAAAATACTTACAGCGCTATAAGGTATTTTTTGAAAGCTCATGATGTTGCAAACGGCGGAGAAAAAGCAACGTAACAGTGTATTTTACACTGTGGCCGCATTCTGTAAATTACCCACTTTCGAACGGGGACAAACCAAGACTTGAAATTGATAGGCAATGGTCTAGAGATGTTTATGAAGCTAAAGGAAATGAGCTTTGGCCGTGGGTGGCAGTGAAAATGGCGGTGGAAGTGCAAAAAGGGGCAAATTGGAGTTGAGCTCGTGGGAGCTGCTCCGGCAATGGATCGGGGCTGGAAATGGGTGGGTTAGGACGGCAAGAGGTAGGAGATAAAGTGGTAAAAGGATGGTGGCCGGAGGTGGAGCGACGACGCTGGAAATGCCTCAAAATGGGGCGCTAGGGGGTTAACGGCAACTCGGATGGGGCTGATTTTTGGTGGGGGTGTTACCGGCCGGAGGGGGATTTTTCTGGGTGGGAGGTATTTGTCATGCCGGCCGGACGGCGGTGGTTTTGGGTGGAAGACAGATCGGCGACGGGAAGAGAGAAGAGAGAGCTGCAGCGCGCGAGAGGGAAGAAGGAAAAAGAAGAAGAAGAAAAGAAAGAAAGAAGAAAAGAAGAAAAGGAAAAGGAAAAAAGGAAAAAGGGAAAAAGAAAAAAGAGAAAAGAAAATATGGAGAAAGAAAATGAGGTCCAATCCTCACCTCCAGAAACCAAAGAATGATCCGACGAAAATGATTTTAACAACGTATAAAACGGCTAAAATAAATTAAGCACCACATCAATTAAAATAAAACCAATTTAAAATACAATAATTTAAAATAAAAGAGCTAATATATTAATTAAATTAAAAAACTCATTCAGTGAAAATACACGTAAAAACGGGGTATCAAATCCTCCCCCCGTTAAAAATAATTTCGTCCTCGAAATTGCAAGATCAAACACTAACTTGAAGCAAGCCACAAAATTCCACTGAGACCAAGTTTAAGAAACATACTGTCATTACTCAAACAAATAGGGGTACTGCTCCCTCATGTCAGCTACTCTCTCCCAAGAGAAATCTTGAGCTAATGGATCCCCCCATGCCACCTTTACCAGAGGTATCGTCTTGGATCTCAACTGTTGCTCTTTCCAATCCATGATCTACGAAGGAACAACCTCATAAGTAAGGTCCGGTTGCAACTGAATACCCTCTGGGTCGACAAAGCGCGGCTCTTGCTGTCCAAAACTCTTCTTCAAGGATGATACATGGAAGACATCGTGAATATCTCCAAAATATTCTGGCAAAGCAACTCTATAAGCGACGGACCCTACCTTCTCCAAAATCTGAAAATGGCCAACATATCTCTGGTCCAGTTTCCTCTTTTTACCAAAACGCTTAACTCCTTTCATGGGAGAGACTTTGAGATAAACCCAATCACCTTTTTCAAAAGATAACTCTCTCCTCCTGGTATCTGTGTAGCTTTTCTGACGACTCTGAGCTGCCGCCATTTTATCCCTGATGATCCGGACTTGACTTTACATCTCTTGAATTATTTCAGGCCCAACTATTTTATTCTCCCCAACTTCATCCCAACACAAAGGCGATCTGCACTTCCTCCCATAAAGAGCTTCATAAGAAGCTATCTGAATGGACGCATGGAAGCTATTATTATACGCAAATTCTATGAGCGGCAAGTGATTTTCCCAACTCCCTTGAAATTTCATAACACATGCTCGCAACATATCTTCAAGGGTTTGAATAGTGCGCTCTGATTGGCCATCCGTCTGAGGGTGATATGCAGTATTGAACTTCAACTTAGTACCCAATGTTGCCTGCAAACTTTTTAAAACTGAGATGTGAACCTTGGGTCCCGATCCAACACAATACTCTTCGGTATACCATGCAACCACACTATCTCTTTCATGTACAAGCGAGCCAACTTACCTAAGGAATCAGTGTTATTAACAGGCAAGAAATGAGCACTCTTCGTTAACCGGTCAACCATCACCCAAACCTAGTTCTTACCACTAGGAGTCCTCGGTAAGCCCATTACAAAATCCATCGTGATGTCGTCCCACTTCCACTCAGGAATAGGGAGGGGTTGGAGCATACCAGCGGGTCTTTGATGCTCAGCCTTGACTTGACGGCATGTGTGGCATCTTTCGATATACAAGGCAATATCTTTCTTCATTCCTTCCCACCAATAATTTGTCTTCAAGTCCCGGTACATCTTCGTACTGCTGAGATGAACTGAATAAGGGGCCGCATGAGCTTCTGCCATGATCCGCTCCTTGAAATCTAAATCGTTGGGGACCACACTACGATCTCAGAACCGAAGAACTCCATCTTTATCCATACTATAGTGCAACGGCCCTCGAGACTTTCTGACTCTTTTTCTGATATCCAACAGCTTCGGGTCCTTCCTTTGAAGAGTCTTCAATTCCTCAAAATCAACTACTCTAATATCAAGAATTGAAGATAATATTTCCTCTTGCTGTGAACTTTCAATAAGGAGTCTTCTCATCCCGCAAAGTAAAGAATCCAATTCTGACAATGCGGCTTCATCTTCCAAGTGCGACTTTCTACTCAACGCATCCGCAACTATATTTGCCTTCCCTGGATGATACTTGATCTTGCACTGGTAGTCACTGATTAACTCTAGCCATCGCCTCTGCCTCATGTTCAGATTTTTCTGAGAGAACAAGTGCTTCAAGCTCTTGTGATTGGTGTATACTTCACAAACTTGCCCATACAGATAGTGCTGCCAGATCTTAAGAGCAAATACAATCACAGCCAATTCCAAATCGTGCGTCGGATAATTCTTCTCATGATACTTTAGCTAACGAGATGCATAAGCAACAACCCATCCCTCCTGCATAAGGACACATCCCAATCCAAATTTAGACGCATCGCTGAAAACTACGAATGGCTTGTGCTGTTCTGGAAGTGCCAACACTGGTTCAGTTGTCAACCTGTTCTTCAATTCTTGGAAGCTTCTCTCACACTTGTCTGACCAAATAAATTCTGCATTCTTTCTAGTCAAAGCTGTGAGAGGTCCGGATAAGCGAGAAAATCCCTCCACAAATCTCTGACAAGTCCCAAGAAACTCCGGATCTCACGCACGGTCGTCGAACGCTGCCACGACAAAATGTCTTCCACCTTACTAGGATCAACAGCCACCCCATCTCGGGAAATCACATGCCCAAGAAATATGACTTCCTCCAACCAGAATTCACATTTGCTAAGCTTGGCATACAACTGGTGTTCTCTTAATTTCCCAAGAACTAGACGAAGATGATAAACATGCTTTTCAAAATCTCGGGAATAAATTAAAATATCATCAATGAAAACTACCACAAAGGAATCCAAATAAGGTCAAAATACCCGATTCATTAAATCCATAAAAGTGGCAAGGGCATTGGCTAACCCAAAAGGCATCACCTTAAATTCATAATGCCCATATCTTGATCTAAAAGCAGTTTTGGGTACATCCTTGTCCCTTATCCTCAACTGGTAATATCTTGATCTCAAATCAATCTTCGAGAACACAGCTGCTCCTTGAAGCTGATCAAACAAATCATCGATCCCTGAGAGAGGATATTTATTCTTGATGGTCACCTTATTTAATTCTCGATAATCGATGCACATCCGGAGGGTTCCATCTTTCTTTTTAACAAACAGCACTGGCTCATCCCACGGCGAAGTACTAGGCTGAATAAACCCCTTATCCACCAACTCTTGCAACTGAACTTTCAACTCCTTTAATTCAGCTGGTGCCATACAGTAAAGAGCTTTATGTACAGGGGCCACTCCAGGTTCCAAGTCAATAACAAACTCCACTTCACAAACAGGGGGTAGCCCAGGCAAGTCATCCACAAACACATCTGGAAATTCTTCCACAACGGGAATATCTACCAAAGACTTCTTCTCAGACGGCGTAGACACCATTTGGACTAAGAAGGCATCCGCTCCACATGCAATCTCTCTTCTTTCTTGAATTGCTGATATAACTACCGGCTTCTCTTTTAGCTTACTCCCGCAAATTCTAAATAATCACCATCTGGGAGCTGAAAGCTAATAACCCGACTTCTGCAATTAATACTCGCAGAATATCGATATAGCCAATCCATCCCAAGGATGATATCAAACCTAGCAGCTTAAACACAACCAAATCTGCATCCAGAAACCTTCCACCAAAATTCAAAGGGCAACCCAAAGCAACTTTGGAACACCACACCACTTCACCATTTGGTAGAGCCACTACCAATGACTTTGGCAAAGGTCCCGTAACCAGATTACATATCCGAGCGAAAGTGGAAGATACAAACGACTGAGATGCACCCGAATCAAACAAAGTGCAAGCATAAAATTTATATAAACGGACTCTCCCTGAACCAGTCACATCAACCAATGAAATCCAAATATAAAGAAGAAACCAAAACACACCAAAGGTCAAATCCAAAATTAAATTAAATTAGATCCATACCTGTAATTACTCCAGCATCATGGGTCGCTGGTGCCTTATCATCAACATCTCCAGGTGTAACAGCATAAACTCGGGCTTGCACTATTTGCCTCTGATTTGTTCTTCCACCATGTCTACCTCCATGGCTTTCTTGAACTGGCCTAGGACACTCATGAGAAAAGTGCCCCTGCTGGCCAGAATTATAGCATCGAGCCCCACCCGAAGGGCAGTCACCCACATAGGCTCTATTACAAATTCTGCAAACTGGCACCCGTCCTCCCATACGTACACCTGAGGCTGCTTGTGGTCGAGTCCCGGTCCGCTGAACAAATTTTTGAGGAGAACCAGAGCTATTTCCTTTGCCAGTAAAACTCCGCCTCTTATATCCTGGAGGGGAGCCCATACTCAGATTATTCTCTCGCTCTGCAAGGGTGGCCAAGTCCACTAAATCCTGAAAAGTGGAAATCTGGTGGCAAACCACCATTCTGCATATATCAGGATGCAAATCCTCCTGGAAACGCTCGGCCTGCATCTCCTTCATGGCGATGAGGTGGGGAGCAAATTGCCCAAGCTCTATAAATCTTCAGGCGTACTGTTCCACGGTCATACTCCCTTGAACCAAGCTTAAGAACTCTCTTACTTTTTACTGCCTCACAGAAGTGGGAAAGAATCGGTCATTAAATTCTTTCTTAAAGAGCTGCCAGGTCACAGCGACAAAAGATCTCAATTCTGACTCCAACATTACTCTCTTTGTATCCCACCACTCAGAAGCGGTGCCTTGCAACAGATAGCTGGCATAGAGTGCTTGTTGCGCCTCAGTGCAACCACATACTTCAAAAGTTCTTTCTAAGTCTTTGACCCACTTCCCAGCCCGAAGTGGATCCTCTTCTCCCGTGAAGGGTGGAGTTATATGCGCTAGAAAGCGCTCATAGGTGCATCCAGCTTGCACCACTCCACACGGCCCTCCTTGTTGTGGCCTAAAATTTTGCTGCATGAACTCAGTTACTTGCCTTATCGCTTAGGCTATAGCATCATCTCTCGGCATATCGTCCCGAGGCTCTTGAGTAGACTTTCTTGGCCTCACCATTTTCCTGTCACAAGACAACCTTTGACCCCCTTTAAGAAAACAAGTAAAACCAATAATATAAAACCAAAAAACCAAAACCAAACCACATAACAAGAAAATAACATATACTAGCATGCAATAACATAACTAAATAAATAAATACAAGCAAACTAGCTCAAATAAATTCAAATCAAATAAAACAAATCAAATAGCAATTATACTTAAAATAAATTTTAAAACACAACTTTAAAAACCTTCTAGTACTACACCTATGGGACATGTGGTTTTACCCAGAGCCAAACCGCTCTGATACCACCTATGACGCCCCCAAATCCCACGTACGGACACGGAGAAACCGAGATGTCGGGATCATGACAACGCGGGTCACCACCCTATCGCCAAGTGCCAAGTGTGTGTACGTACAACAAGTGTACAAAAGAAAACACGCAGCAGATAACGAAAGAGTCTTAACTAAGTACTAGAATTTTTTCTTTGTTTAATACAAAGCCGTTCAAAACATACATAATAAAATATTACAAGCTACAAATATGTTTCAAAACCAACTACAAAGCATAAACTCCAACTCAATACTCCGGCGGAGCCGCCTCCTTAACCACTACATCAAAATCTACGGTACCAAAAAAGGTGCCGCAGGTAAGTAAGATCCAAATGCCACTAAATAAAAACATATTAAACTCAGACAATATGCATGAAAGAATGCAATGCACATAACCCACAAAAACCACATTTTTCCACGTGGGCCAAAATCCCATTTTTGGCCCAAAAACATAACCTTTAAAACCAGCCTTGCCATTATCCCAGATAATGGCCCAAACCACCATTTTCCCATAAAATGGATCACAAAGCCTCAACGTAACCTCGCCATTTTCCCAGAAAATGACCCTATCCAAAATCCATAAAACCGATCCAATTATTGCATGCACCATGATCTCCCCTAGGGATCATCCGCACACTCTAGCTCCTGTGCCACACCCAAGTAACGACTATGCGCATGACACCTAACGACTACAATCATGACACCTAAACCAGGCCATCCTCTAGTCCCCGCCACTCTAGGGACCACGGAGTCGACACAACAGCGTTACCGTATCATGAGATCCGGTCGTCGCCCAGCGATAACCCAAGGGATGTCACTCAGTATTATCCACTCCCGAGTGACTAGAGGAGCTCCACCGAGATAATACCCCATCTCGGCTTGGGGTCGTGATACACACGCACCCGAAAATCCATTTACACGAATAAAACCAGATTTTCTCAATTTAAATAAAATGCACGTGAATGCCTCATGCAATGTACACCTCAAGATATAAATCATCCAACCAATCACAAATCAACAAACCAAGCAACTTCGTCCTCAATCCATCCGACCCCCGAACTCCTCGGACTCGGTCCGGAATCAACCAACCAGTCACAATTTCTTGTTAAAGCAAAAATATATTTAAATATAAAATAGAGTTTGGAAAATACTTACAGTGCTATAAGGTATTTTTTGAAAGGTCACAACGTTGCAAACGGCGGAGAAAAAGCAACGTAACAGTATATTTTACACTGTGGGCGTGGGTTGTAAATTACCCACTTTTGAACAGGGACAAACCAAGACTTTAAATTGATAGATAATGGTCTAGAGATGTTTATGAAGCTAAAGGAAGTGAGCTTTGGCCGTGGGTGGAGGTGGAAATGGCGGTGGAAGTGCAAAAAGGGGCAAATCGGAGTTGAGTTCGTGGGAGCTGCTCCGGCAACGGATTAGGGCCGGAAATGGGTGGTTTAGGATGGCAAGAGGTAGGGGATAAAGTGGTAAAAATATGGTGGCCGGAGGTGGAGCGACGGCACCGAAAATGGCTCAAAACCGTGCAGAAAGATGAGGCCCTAGGGGGTTAACGGCGGCTCAGATGGGGCTAATTTTTGGTGGGGGTGTTTACTGGCTGGAGGGGGATTTTTCTGGGTTCGAGGTGTCGGCCACGCCGGCCAGACGGTGGTGGTTCTGGGTGGAAGACAGATTGGCGACGGGAAGAGAGAAGAGAGAGCTGCAGCGCGCTGGAGGGGAGAAGGAAAAAGAAGAAGAAGAAAAGAAAGAAATAAGAAAAGAAAAAAAGAAAAAAGAAAAAAGGAAAAAGGGGAAAATAAAAAAGAGAAAAGAAAAGATGGAGAAAGAAAATGAGGTCCAATCCTCACCTCCGAAAACCAAAGACTGATTTGACGAAAACGATTTAAAAAAAATATAAAACGACTAAAATAAATTAAACACCACATCAATTAAAATAAAACCAATTTAAAATACAATAATTTAAAATAAAATAGCTAATATATTAATTAAATTAAAAAACTCATTCAGTGAAAATACACGTAAAAACGGGTTATGACAAAGCTTAATGTAGACAGTTGTTCCTTGGGGAATCTGGGAGAATCTGGTTCTAGGTGTAACAGTCTGCTAGAAATTCAATGGTGGATTTTCTATAGAGTTTAGGAACCTCGTGAAAACTCCTTAAGTTTTCACGAATAGACTAATCGCAAAGGTTTTTAATCTGTCGAATATAGTCAGTGTTATCACCCATTATGGTGCCAGAAATGCGCTTTTAATTGTTTGAGTTAGTTAGAAGTGTCAAAATATATTATAGTATGTGCCACTAGAATCAATTGATTATTTAAGATTTTTTGGTGCAATAACCCATTTTCATAATTTTAGATGAAATGCATGTTCAAAATTGTCAAATTATTTTTAGGGGCACTTCAGGGTTGAGTTTTGTTAAACAATTTTCACTGTAGGTTAGTATGAATATTTAGGATTTTTCAGAACTAAGTTTATTACGCATTTTTTTGGAGTGAATAGTAATCTTGATAAGCGTACTAAGTGTAGTATTTTCAAAATCACAGTATGGAATGTCCAAATTACATTAGAGATATTTTATTTGGATACTTGGCAAGATCTTAGCCACACATAGTAAATAGTATTAGACACTTGGCATACAGAGGAACCATTAGATGGATTTGTGAATGAAATCAAACTGTGAGATTATGTCACCTAAGCAAAACGTTTTTTCATCTGATCAACCAAATTGAGCCAGGTCAAAGAGGGTTTCAACCCTAGTGAAACCCTTAATGGTTGGAATCCAATTGAAAACCCAAAAGCTTGGTTAAAACCAAAACCCTAAACGGTTTCCCCAAACCGTAAAGTTGGCATTCAAACCCTTTTTGATCCAATTTCTAGCATTGTGTTTAATTACTTGATTAAATCACTTTTACATGCTATTAATTTTTCAAATTCTTGTTATGACATCATTATCCAACCTTTTAAACCTTGGAAATTTTATTGGGTCAAGAAAAATTGAATTTGGGCTTGATAGCATCTCAAAACCTAACCAAACCCCATTTAAACCATAAATTGAAGTCCACTTGGTTGAGGCCCACCAATGCCCATGAATTTGGCCACCTTGACAAAACTTCTTGAAGAAGTTTCCTCCCCCACATGGAAGACCATCCACTGCCCTTGGCTACACCCAATAGTGCCCTGATTTGAAGGAGAATCTACCTCATCAACCTCTATACCTCATAGCTTCTACAGGCAATCCTTTGCCCCTCACTATTCTCCACTTTATGTCACATAGCCACCTCCAATCAAGGGTCATTCAAGACCATATCTGCCCCCTCCAGAAGTCTAAAGTCGTAGAAGACACATTTCTTTCCCTTTCATCACTTCTTCACCCAATTCTTAGAGAGAAACTCAAAAGAGCTATCTCGAGTAGATTTCTAGGTCTTTTTGCATGGAGCTTTTCGACTCTTTGTAAGTATTTTCACACAATGAATCCTTCATAAACGTTGTTCCTATTTGAGTATATTTTTCTTAGATATATTATTTGTATCATTACATGGTCATTTTTTCGATCACAATTATTTTTAACCATGGAAAGGTCATTCTGGGTGCAAAACTAGAGAGTATGTTATGTTTTGGAGTTTTTGACCAAGCTAATCGACATATCTTGTTCACAAAATTTTATGGTGTTATTACCATATGTTTATGAATTTCCATTAAGGTTTTGTTGTATGAATAAAGTTTTTTATGATAGATTTTCTTAGATCTAGAAGCTTGAGAACTGGAAGTGGAAAAATAGTTTTTATTTGGAGAAAGTTTGAATATTTCATGGTTTGATCTTACTCTAAAGGCTTTGATATTTTTATATGATGATCCCAAGTCTCTTATTTTCATGTTAGGATGTTATTTTGCAAAAGGATTTTGGCTAGGCTTGAGATTTGATGTTTTTGGATTAGTCCATGTTTTATTGAATTTGAGCCATGTGATTTTAAGTTTGATGGTTTGATTTTCTTTAGGACAAATTTTTAAACCATGTGATGTTTTAGTTTGAAGATCTCATCTTTTTAAGCCATGAATCAAGAGATTGATCAAAACTAGTTAAAAACAAAAGTTTCTGTTTTGGACCAAGTGTAAAACCAAAAACTCCAAGTGTTATTTTGTGATTTTGGTGACTTTAGTTCGATGATTTAAAGTATGGTTGATCTTAGGCTAATGTTATGAATATGTTAGATGTAAGATTTAATTTTTTGGAATTCTTGGAGATATTTTGATTTAGGGTCAAAGCTTGTGATTCAAGGGTTTGGATCCTTTTACAAAAATTTTGGTGTAGATTATTAGATTTTTCTAAATAGATGTTTTAAGTATTGTTTTAAACTTAGGATAGGAAAATCTTTGTTGCAAAATTTTGGTTTAAGCATGAGTTTTGAAGTTAGAAGGAATTGCAACAAAAACCAAGAGAAATGGCCTATAGATGTTTCGTTCATAGTGTGTTTTCTATAGTTGTGATTTATTTTAAATTTTTCTGAGTTAATATTTGAGTTTATGACAAAATTTACATGAGGAATGTAAATTTTGAAAATTTTTAGAGTTTGGATATGAAATCTTCGAGTTAGGGGTAAAATGGTCATTTTTCCACATGTAGGGGATAAAATGGTCATTTTACTCTAAGTTAGCTTGTTTTCATGTTTCTAATTGTTTGTAATTAAATTTCTAACTTTTAGAATACCCTCTTATAGTTCCTCGTGTTTCGTGCTTTATTTTCGTAGAATGCAATGATCGAGGTAAGTTAGCTTCTAACTTACTATCAGTTTACTGTGTATGTATGATAGGTAAGGAAACTACAATTTATGTATGTATGTTATCATCTATGTCATGCCCTGCCAAGTGAAGCTATTACCATTCTTCGGATTGACAATGTCTACCGCACCATGAGGATGAATGGTCTTTACAATGTACGGCCCACTCCATCGGGATTTCAACTTTCCAGGAAAAATGTGCAAGCGAGAGTTGTAAAGAAGAACTTCCTGGCCAAGTGTGAAATGCTTTGGATGAATTTTCTGATCATGCAGAATTTTCATGCGTTCCTTTGCAAGCTGAGTGTTGTCATAAGCATTCCGACGAGCTTCATCCAATTCATTGATTTGCAATTTTCTCAACCCTGAAGCATCAAGTGACATGTTAACATGTTTTATGGCCCAAAGAGCTCAATGCTGAATATCAACAGGTAAATGACAAGCTTTACCGTAAACTAATCGATAAGGAGACATCCCTAGATTTGTTTTAAAAGCTGTCCTATAAACCCACAAAGCATCAAGAAGTTTAACCGACTAATCTTTCCTATTAGGCTTGATGGTTTTCTCTAAAATAATTTTTATCTCTCTGTTTGCCAATTCAGCTTGCCCATTTGTTTGAGGGTGATAAGGGGAAGAAAATCTGTGTGTGATACCATATTTCTTCACAAGTGTAGAAAATGGTTTATTGCAAAAATAAAAACCCCCATCACTTATAATAACTTTTGGCATGCCAAAATGAGCAAACAAAGATTATAAAAATTTCAGAACAACATGATGGTCATTTGTTTTGCAAGCAATGACCTCCACCCATTTTGAAACATAATCCACAGCCAATAGAATATATGTGTTTCCAAAAGAAACTGGAAAAGGTCCCATGAAGTCTATTCCCCAACAATCAAAAATTTCTAAAGTAAGAATAGGGGAAAGAGGCATCATGTCTCTTTTGCTAATGGATCCCAATTTTTAACAAGGCTCACAAGCCTTGCAAAAATTATAAGCATCTTTAAACATGGAAGGCCAGTAAAAACCACTTTGCAAAATTTTTGAAACTGTTTTCTTTGCTGAAAAATGACCACCACATGCACCCATATGAAAAAATCTCAAAACCGAAGAAAACTCATCATCAGGAATGCATCTTCAAATCAATTGGTCCGAACAATATTTAAAAATATATGGATCATCAAAAAAAAAGTATCGTACCTTAGAGAGAAACCGACGCTTATCTTGGGTGGACCATTCAGAAGGCATTCGCTCAGTCACTAGATAATTGACTATGTCAGCATACTAGGGAATGATGACAATCTAGAGAGGTGGTCAGCTACCACGTTTTCAACTCCTTTCTTGTCCTTAATGTTGATGTTGAACTCTTGAAGTAATAGAATCCAGCGAATCAAGCGTGGTTTTGCATCTTTCTTAACCAACAAATACCACTTACTGTCTAAGATGGGATAAATGATACCCACTGCGTGTAGCTTAAGCACTTCCTCTTTCACAACTTCCTTCATGGTAGGATTAAGCCTACGTTGAGCATCATGAACCGGTCTAGCATCGTCTTCAAGATGGATTCTGTGGGTACATACAGCAGCATCAATGCCTTTGATGTCGGCTATTGTCCAACCAATTGCGTCTCGATGCTTCCTTAATACTTCAATCAACTGGGCTTCATCCTTCTGATTTAGCTTTGAGGAAATCACCACCGGAAAAGTGCCTTCTTCAGGACCAAGAAACACATACTTTAAATCTTGAGGAAGTGGTTTCAGCTCCAACTAGAGAACTTCTTCCTCTAAAGATTTAAGCATGTCTGGTGGTGGTAGAGCTTTAAACTAGGGTTTCCATCTTGCTCCCGCAAATTGTACTTCAAGTGGTAAAGAAGAATCTGCAAAACAATCAAAAAAATCAAAGTCATCTTCATTGATATGATCAATTTTCTCATCAAGTAAAAATTGAGGTGTCTGAAAAATATAATCATCATCAGATAAGGGAGAAGTTGAGCAAATAAAATCTGTTGGTGTCAAACTCTCCACAGCATTCAAATCACTTGTGTCATCAAAATGTGCTGGCATCTTGCAAGCGTTGAAAACGTTCAACTCAAGTGCCATGTTTCCAAAGGTAAGCTTCAAAACTCCACTTCTGCAATTGATCAATGCATTTGATGTAGCTAGAAATGGTCTTCCTAGGATGACAGGAGCTTGGTAAATAGTGGAGACCGGCTGCTGCATATCAAGAACCACAAAATCTACTGGGTAGTAGAATTTGTCTACCTGGACCAACACGTCCTCTACAATACCCCTCAGTACCTTAACTGATCTATCAGCCAACTGTAGCATGATGGAAGTCTTTTTCAGCTCACCCAATCCCAATTGCTCATATACTGAGAATGGTAGAAAGTTCACACTACTCTCCAAATCAAGTAAAGCTCTCCCAATGCGTGATTCACCAATTATAATGGAAATGTTGGGAGAGCCGGGATCTCCAAACTTCTGAGGAGTCTCGCTCAATATCAATGCACTAACTTGCTCCGTTAGGAAAGCTTTCTTCTTCACATTCAGCTTCCTCTTCACTGTGCACAAGTCCTTCAAAAATTTTGCATATGAAGGCACTTGTTGTATGGCATCCAAGAGTGGAATATTGATCTTCACTTGCTTGAAAATCTCTTGAATCTCTGTGTGGTACTTGTTCTTTTAGCCAGCTGCCAATCTCTGAGGATAGGGAACCACAGGTTGGTATCCCTTACTAGTCTCAACATCTGCACTCACAGGCTTCTTCAGCTCTGGTCTCACTACCTCTGATTCTTTCTCAACTTCATCAGTCTCTGTGACATCTTCAGGTGTAGGAGCAACTACCTGTGTGTCTATAGGCATCTCTGGTTGGGGAACTTCCTTCCCACTTCTCAAAGTAAGAACTACCTTCGTTGTCTCAATAACCTCCCCTGAGACATTATGCACTTGCTGTTGTTGCTGCCTGTATACTTGGGGATTAGGCTGAGGCTGTGCTGGAAATTTCCCTTTCTCTAGGGTGCTCAAGGTTGTGCTCATCTTATTAATAGTGCCTCGTAACTCATTTATGGCCTGAGTGTTCTGATTATTTGTGGTGGCCTGAATCTGCATGAATTGCTGAAGTGTATTGGCCATCTGTGCCATACTGTCATCTAGAGTCTTCTTTGCAGATGATGAAGGTTGAGAACTCTGTGCAGCTACATGAGGCTGAAATCTAGGAAGAGCTACATAAGGATAACTCTGAGGATTCTGATATGGCGGATACTGGTGCTGAGGAGCACCCTGATTAAATGGCTGTTGCTGAGCTTGTGGGGACTGACCAGGTTGATCATTTCTCCATGAGAAATTTGGGTGATTCCTCCACCCCGGATTTTATGTGTTGGAGAAAGGCTGATTCTGTGCTCTATTAACCCAGTTAGCTGATTGCATCTGCTCAGACACACCTTCTTGAATCTTGAAATACTGGCATAATCGAGCAGTCTTGGATCTTATGGTTTGAATCAGCACATATAGAACATGCCTCTACTACTTTCACAGCCTTCACTTTTTCCATTTCCATGACCTCTAGTCTTCTAGTCAATGCAGCTATTCGGGCTTGAACATCAGTGTCTTCCTTAAACTCGTATCTGCCCCCTCCAGGAATAGCCCTTAGTGGCTGTGCTGCTAATGCAACTCGATCAGTACGAGTGTTCCACTGTTGTGCGCTCTCAGCAAGGTAGTCAAAAAATGATAGTGCTTCATCAGGTTCCTTGCTAAAGAACTCCCCATTACACATTGTCTGAACAAACTGCTTGCATTCTGGAGTGAGACCAGTGTAAAAATAGCTCACCAACCTCCAAGATTCAAAACCATGATGTGGACAAATGTTCACCAAATCTTTAAATTTTTCCCAACTGGCCTGAAAGGTCTCATCAGGTCTCTGATTGAACTGGCTGATTTGCTCTTGCAAAAACTGAGTTCTCTGAAAAGGAAAAAAATTTTGTAAGAATTCACGCTGCATATCAAACCAACTAGAAATAGAATTAGGCCTCAAAGAATTAAACCAAATCTTCACTTTATCCTTTAAAGAGAAAGGAAATAAACGAAGTCTAATGAATTCATCAGTAACAGCCCTAGTGATAAAAGTAGTGCAAGCCAACTCAAAATCTGTCAAGTGCTGGTAAGGACTCTCAGAATCCATCCTGTAGAACTGAGGTATCACTGACATCATGCCATGCTTAATAGAGAAATTAGTTGCATTTTCAGGTAAAACTATGCACGAAGGTGTAGTGGTGCGAGTGGGTTGCAAATAATCCTTAAGAGTGCATGGTGCAGGTGCAGCCATGTTTTCTGGTTCAATTTCAATTTCCTCACCTGACTCACTAATAGAAAAGACACAAGAGCTATCTATCTCCAAACTATGTATACTACTTTCAACACTCGATGTGACTCTAAGCAACCTATTTGAATTGTCCCTCACCCATGACATGAAACATCAGTTTAAAGAGCATAACAAAATTAGCAAGTTTAAATTTAAGCTAAAATACTTCCCTCGGCAACGGCGCCAAAAACTTGACTCACTCAAAAATGAGTAGCACTAAAGTTATCCCAAGTGCAGGAGGATGTTGTGTAATAATTAGGAATAAATTTCTAGATCGTCTCCTCAGGGAAAGTTACTTAAAAATCAAACTTGTTGAAAAGGGTGAAAAACTTCACAAAGAGAAAATAAAATGATGGTATGTGCAATGGATGGAAAAGAGTACTAGTCATGGACTAGATTCATGTTTTTAGATTTTGATTATCGGATTGGAATGTAAAGGACTAATAGATTAAACTCAGAATTTAATAAAACTAAATTAAGAATTAAACTAAATCAGAAAGTAATTGACAAAACATGCACTGAAAATTGGAAAGCCCCAAAATCAATGTTCTAGGGTTCATCATTGTATTCAAATCACAAATTCTCAAATTAAACCATAGTAATTGTAATCACTATTAAAATGAAAGCTTAACGAAACGATAAAAATAAATAACATGAATTAAATGAATAACAAATAAATTACTCAAACGTCTAAATCAAAATTCTCCAAAATAATTCAGAAACTCAAAACTAAAATGAAATAGCAAGTAGGGAATTGAAAAGATCAAGCCAATTTAATGGAGATGAAGATTCGAAGCGATGGAGGAGGCTGAGCTGCAGTGGCAATTGGACCCCTCAAGGAGTTCTTCAATCTGCTGCAGTGTGAGTGAATGATCCAGTGAAAATTGTGCAGCTACGTGAATGATCGATTATATGAATCCTCCTCTCCGAATCTGAATGAAAATCAAAGGAAAAATAAATTCTAAGTATTTCTCTAATCAAAACAGAGTTTTCCAGGCCAAAAGTCGGCCATAAGATGTAAAAAATCATTTATATACTCTGACGGCAGAATAAACACTAATCTATAAAATGCGTTATTCGCTCGAGCGGAGTGTCGAGTGAATATCAAGCATTCGACTCTGCCTAAATTCGCTCGAGCGGACGGTCGAGCGAACATCGAGGATTCCACTCTACCTGACTTCGCTTGAGCGGCCAAATGCCTTCGCTCAAGCGATCTCCTTTCCCGCACACCCACTCGAGCCCACTATCGAGTGGAAGTCGAGCATTTGAATCTGCCTGACTTCGCTCGAGCGGCCAAAAGCCGCTGCTCGAGCGATATGTACTATAATCCTAGTAATCAACAGTTGATAAAATTAGAGCAGAAATTCAGGCTTTTAATAAATTAAAATCACAACTTTGATTTATTCATTTTTTCATATAAAACTAATGATAAAGTAATGAAAGAATTAATATATATTGGTTCCAAAAGCATTAAAAATGCAATAATTCAGCTCAATCACCAAGTCATTACATGTTTATCCATTATGCATGATTTATTCTATCACGAATGCTTATCTATTACACAATCTATTCTGTCACGTATTGCTATATATTACAACTATGTCATATTATGTTATTCCATATTATGAAATGTTGTCTGTTACATGTTATGTCATACTACAAAATATTTCTAACTCAAGTAAGTCATGCCTTTCAAGTTACGTTCAAGTCATGTTATGTGACACCAGGACTTCTATTCTTTTATATTCCAGTTACATTTCATCTTGAATACAGTTGTGTATTTTAAGAACAGTTAAGTTTCAGTCATCAGTTAATTTGTACTACGGTCAAAGATGATACGCTCTGCCTAGTATTGCGGTCAAGGCTATGCGCTACCGAGTACTAAGGTGAAGTAGTATAATCTACCATATTACAAATGGTTCAATCAATTAAATTATGTCATGGTCAAGGATAATACGCCATGCCTGGTACTGCGGTCAAGGCTATGCGCTACTGAGTACTACAGTGAAGGAGTATAATCTACCGTTACGTTAAGTTATTCATGTCAATCATATCATGACCTTAAGTGCTAGGATGGGGTAATATCCTAGTGGAAGGCCTTTGTTCGTGTTGGAGTATCAAAATAGGTGTGAAATTCCCTGGGTTGAAGAAGTACAGTCAACAGGTTGCGAATTGGGCCTAACTAGCTGGTCATTGGAGCGCACTAGGTACTAAAGCCGATGGAGCCATATTTTATTTTACGTGTGTTCATAGCAAGTGTGGCACAAACAATTCATGGGGCCACAACAATTATGAAGCATGAAGTATGGGGCCACAACAACTGTGGAGCATACACTACATGAGACACAACAATTGTGACGTGTAGAATATATGGAGACATAGCAACTGTAGAGTACGTATTAACATACTCACAACTAGTGTAAATACTTGTGTTATGATGCGGTAATCAGCAGGGACACATAGCTCAAGGGAAGCCATGTAGCACCCATATGGCCACTTGATTAATTAAGTCTATTGAACAAGATTCCTAGTTCATGTATTTCACATTCCAGTCATGTTTCACGTTACGTTATGTTCAAGTTTACGTTCATGTCAAGCTTCAAGTTCACATCCATGTTATGTTTCAAGTTCACGTACATGTTATGTTCATGTTTACGTGTTCATATCATATTAGTTCATGTTTATGTTATGTTCAAGCTCATGTTCATGTTATGTTATGTTCATGTTCACGTTAAGTTTCAAGTTCATTTTCATATCATGTCATGTTCATGTTTATGTTATGTTCAAGCTCACGTTCATGTTATGTTATATTCATGTTCACGTTAAGTTTCAAGTTTATGTTCATATTATGTTATGTTCACGTTTATGTTATGTTCAAACTCACGTTTATGTTATATTATGTTCATGTTCACGTTATGTTTTAAGTTCACGTTCATGTCATGTTATGTTCACGTTCATGTTATGTTCAAGTTCACGTTCATGTTATGTTATGTTCACGTTCACATTATGTGTCCAGTTCCCTTTTATGTCATGTTATGCTCAGGATTATGTTAAGTTCAAGTTCATGTTTATGTTATGTATGTTCACGTTCATGCTATGTTTCAAGTCCAAGTTATGTTTCAATTTCACGTTCTTGTTATGTTGCTAGTCCATGTTATGTTTTAAGTTGAAGTTCATGTCATGTCAAGGCAAGTTCGGTTCATATTTCAGTTCGAGTTATGTCATTTATGCCATGCTATATGTCAAATTATGTTAGGCTTACTTACGACTTTAATTATGCATTCATGCTTTTATTGCCATGCATGCATTATTAACCTGTGTGAGAGTTTTCTGTTAGCTTACTGAGATTTATAATTAAATCACACCATGGTAGTCCCAACAACCATTCCCCCTGAATGGTAGGCGATAGTCAGGATCAGAGCAGGGAGCAGACACTGGTAGTCTAAAAGAGGTTGACTAGACGATGCAGACACGACACGGAGCTTACAGCTTCTATAGTTAGTTTTTAGACAGTATTCTGGCCTCGTTAGTCGAGTTACACAAGTTACTCGATGAACTTCCTCAATAGTGTATTTTGGTAATGTAAATATGAAGTTTGGTCTCCCACATTTTTGATACTATAGTATTCTAAGACTCGTACTGAAACCTTGGATGTTTATTTTGTTAAGTATGCTTGGATTACAATTTAACGATTTGGGATATTATAAGTTTGGTGCATAGTATTGCTAAAAAAAAAATTATTCGTTGTGAATATTACTTAATACTAGATGCATATTAGGAATATTGCATCTTATATGTCATGAACGGAGGCAAGTAACCTTGTGTTGCATGTCCTGATGCTTCAGATGTTCGTTTGATTCCAAGCGGAATCTGGGGCCTTCATACTAGGGGGGTCATCCAAAATTCAAATGGTGAGGTTGTTTGTTGTTTTGCAACTTCTATGGGTCTGGGTACAAATAATGTTGTTAAAGTGATGGGTCTGGTTCATGGTCTTTGCCATATTGAATTACTGGGTTTCAGAAATGTTGAGATAGAGATAGACTCTAAGCTTCTGATTACTTGGCTCCAAAATAAACATTATGGTTTGTATTACTTGGAGGATTTTTGGAAAGAAATTTTAAAAATGTTAGACGGGATTCATTTTTCAATTTCTCACTCATGCAAAGAAACAAATGCAATGGCCGATGGTTTGGCAAAAATGGCAGCTAATGGATCTAATGATTTGTGGTTTTCATCTTCAGCAACTCCTTTAATAAGACTTGATAAAGGAAATTTTTCTTATCTTCAAAATTGTTAATAAGGTTGTAAGGAATTTATTTTCTTGGCTTTGTTTATAGTTTAGTGAACTGCTTATATTTTTATTATTTATTTGTTTTCTTTAGGTAATTTTTTACACCTTGGTTTGGTCTCTTTGCATATTTGTTAACCCTTACGTCTTTGGTTGTTTTCAAGATTTTCCTCCGCCATAAGTAAATGTTTATTAATAAAATTAGGATACCATCCTCTTCACTAAAAAAAATAAAAATAAAAAACATATTGTTTACGTAACATAACATATTTACAACAGATAACAATACATCACAAAATATATTGTGTAATAGATAAGTATTTCATGACAGAATAATTCAGGTAACGAGTAAATATGTAATGACATGGCATGGAATGGCATATATGATAACATATATACATAAAATGTAGTTCATTTACTTATCACACATACACAGTCAACTGATAGTAAGTTAAAAGCTAAGGTACCTTGATTTTTGCATTTCTATGAAAAACTCAAGCATAATCACGATAAACTGTAAATAGTGATTTTAAAAGTTAAAAACTTAATCACTAACAATTAGAAACATGGAAAAATACGAACTTCGATTAAAATTACCATTTTACCCTCTACATGTGGCAAAATGACTATTTTACCCTTAACTTAAGTGCTTTGCATCCTAAATCCAAAAATCACCAAAATTTACATACCTCATGTAAATTTTATTAGAACTCAAATATCAACTTAAAATTTATCATAAAATTTAAAAAAATTCACAACTGTGAAAACCTCATAGGAGCCGAAACATGTATAGGCTATTCCCCTTGACTTTCATTGCAGTTTTTCCAATTTCAAAACTTATGATCAAACCACATTTTTGCAACGAAGATCTTCCTATCCTAAGTTTAAAATATTCTTAAAACATCCAATCAAAATATGTTATTCATCAACACCAAGCTTTTTAGTAAAAAGATCCAAACTTTTTTAACTAAAAATGCAAACCCTTGAATCACAAGGTTTAATCTATTTTAAAGCATCTCCAAGAACTTTGAAAAATCTAAATCTAGCTTCTAAAAAATTCATAACATATTTCTAAGAACATAAATGCTTCTAGATGATGTCTCCTATAAATTGGTCTTATCGGAGACTAATAAGAAGCTGCCCCGTAAGCCTTTCTCAATTCTCACTTTGAGGATGCATAGCAGAGGATTCCAAAGTCACACAAAGCTCTCTCTCACTCTCTCTCTCTCCCCCCTTCAATCTCTCTCCTTCGATCTCCCTCACGAAAACAATCCCAAATCAAGACCTGCAACTGTCGAGGACCTTAAGTACTTTGATAGTTCACATTGTAATCTCCCATTTTTTGTAATCCCTAATTTCTAATGGTCTATGTTTTGTTGTAGGATTTTTTACTTTGATTTCCCACTATGCACACAAGGACAAATCAAGCATTTCACATGGTTGTGTTTTCCCAAAATCAAAGAGAGAGGAAATCCCTACACTACATCACAATATATAAGAGGCAAAATAAAAAGACGTTTAAAATCATCCATATGAGGATTGCGAACCTGAAGCACCCAGAGAGGCAACCCGCATCGTACCGAAACAAAAGTCATATCAAATTTTTTTTATGGGTTTCATGGAAGAGAGAGGGAGGGTTATGGTGGCCTGAGCTCTAGAGAGGGATTTTGGTGGGTGGCCTGAGCTCTAGAGAGGGAACATTTTATTGAGTAAGTTCCATGAATCGAGCTGCAAGATGCAAATTTTGTGAAGTAATTTTGTATCTTGGAGACAAGTGCTAGTGAAATGTCAATTTTCTTTGTTTTTTAGGGTGTGGTGAAGAAATCCCGCCATGAGCCGTGTAGCCTAGAAATTTTCTTGGACCATCTCAAGAATACCGATTTCATCCACTTCTTAACATATTTATGGAACTTGATGGATATTTGATGTACGTAATGAATCATCATGTATGTTTGATGGAGAATATGCTTTGTCATTGACGTGTGCCATCAATCAAAAGCTTTGACGAGTTGATCTCCAAGATTTTTCATTTGAAAAGAATTTATTACGGTATCTATTGGTTCCCAATAGGTAGTAAGGGTTTCGTACGAAGGAGATAAAGAGGGGTTTCATAGAGAGAGAGAGAGAGAGAGAGAGAGAGAGAGAGAGAGAGAGAGAGAGAGAAGGGGGAAAGCGAGGCAGCGTGAGGGTTTGGGTTTGAGTTTTTTCTTTCAGATTGAGAGACAGAGAGAGTGAGAGAGCAGAGATAGAGGGAGCATAGAGAAAAGGAGGCTCAAGAGACAGAGAGAGTGAGGGAGCTTATTCTCTGTTTACACAGTCTTAATTTAACTCATATTCTCCTGACATGACAAGCTAGCATTGGTCTCCGATATGTAAAGTTTATAGGAGACACCGGTTATAAGTTATTCTCTTCTAAGAATATACTTCTAAGAATATACATGTTTTAAATCATCAAACACAAGTTACCAAAGTCACAAAACAACACTTGGAATTTTCGGTTTCATCCTATGTGCAAAAACAGAATTTGTTTCCTAACTAGTTTAGATCAAACACTTGATCCATGCCCTAAAAGGATTATATCTTCATACGAAAACATCACATGGTTTATAAAGGTGTCCTAAAACATATACAAGCTTCAAACTCAAAACCACTTGGTTAAAAATCAACCAACAAAACATGGGTTTAGCCAAGAACATCAATCCTTTGGCCTAACCGAATATTTTCTTGCATAAAAATTTATATCTTTGTAACTAACATCAAATATCTTCAAAATAATATCCTAGAATGTATATAAGAGGCTTAGGATCTTCAAATAAAAATATCAAAACCATTCGAATAAGAATAAACCACAAAAGATCTAAACTTTATTTAAAACATAAACTGTTTTTCCTCTTCCAGTTTCTAAGTTTCTAGATCAAAGAAAATCTTCACTCAAGAGCTTTAATTATGCAAAACATCCACAATCCATAATGATATACACATGTTCACAATACTCCATAAAAATTTTGATTAAGAGCTATCCATTAGCGTCAAAAACTTCAAAATATAACACTCTCAAGTTTATTGCCCAGAGTTACCTCTATAAGGTTAAAACAGCTTTTGACTAATTAAATGATCTTCAAATGGAACAAATAATATATCCACATAAACTAAACTCACAACGGAACAATTTTTATGCAAGCTACTTTGTGAGAAAAAACCTACAAAAGCTTCAAAATAGGTGTGCAAAATAACTAAGAAAAGTTGTCCGAGAGTCTTTTATTTTCTTTCAAAGAAAAGTGGAAAGAAGAGATGAGTTGCATGTGAAGTGGGCTGGAGGGCTTCTTGCACATGTGAGAAAAGATGATAAGTTTGAGAGGGAGCTTTAGTGTTGGTCTTGCTAACCCAAATTAGTTTTTGATTTCCTTCATTACCTCCTGGTGAGTAAGGAAATCCCCTATTTCTATCTGCTTGAGTTTGTGCAATCAGTCTTCATTGCTCTGCTTCTGCTATCGAAGCCACATTGACCAGTTCTTAGAAATTTGATTTTGAATAAGGGGTTGCAACCCATCCCTAAATTTCCTAGCATGCATCTGTTTCGTGCTAATCAAGTGAGGCTCGAATCTCCCTAATTCCATAAAATGAGCCGCATATTGATCGACCATCGTCTTTCCTTGGATCAAGTTGGCAAACTCTAAAGCTTTCTGTTGCTTTGCTATTTTCAAAAACAAATGATTATTAGACTATTTTTTGAATCCATTCCAAGTAAGTGCAGTCAAATTCCCCAATTCACGAGCTAACAATTGTCGTTTGGTATCCTACCATACTCCAGCTTCTCCCTGAAGTATATGTCATACTGGACTTTCTGCTCCACCATGCATCCACTGATGTCAAAAGTCCTTTCCAAGTCCAAGAGCCATTTATTAGCCTTCATCTTTCCTTTTGTTCCCAAAATATTTGAGTATCTATACACCAACAATTTCTCGTAAGAAAATCCTTATTCTCTTATGGGCAGTCCTTGTCTAGCCTATTGCCCTTGCTCCATCTGAGTCTGCACCACTTCAGTCATTTGGCAAATAGCTTATGCTATCACTTGTACTCCTTCCATGGGTGGGTTCTTGACTTCTTGCTCTCTTCATGTAGTCGTATTCTCATGTTGGTTTCGTACCATAGTTCCTCCTTTTGCCTGAAACACAAAAACCAATGTAGATCAGTCTCCTTCCAATAACTTACCCCTCAATTACTCAACATTTTCCAAAGGTTGCCAATGCACTTTACTCCATTCTCCTGAGACTCAAGCCTATTGCTTATAGGATCACAACCTATAACTACATATCTCAAACCTAGTTATAAGTAGCATGTATCCTTTGGAAAAAGTGTGGGTTCACCCAGAGATGTCATTGCTCTAATACCAGCCTCTGTGGTGACCCCAACCCCCATTTGGGATTTGGCAGTGATTAAGATGTTGGGATATGTAACATAAGGTTACACACCCCTCGTATATGATAGATAATATGCAATGCTCCTAAATATACTAGCAGTATGCAATAAACATGTAGCAGAAAAATAGTAAAAGGTAAAGTGATCTAAGCAATGCCATAGGCAATTGCGTAGTACATAGACATTATCTTCTAATCCTATGACAACTTCTACCATTCTGGGAGATGAATGGTAGTGAAAAATTGCAATAGTGAGATTTCAAGAAATCTCAGTAAGTAATCACACAGCATAGCACATTTAACACAAGCATACAATAGGTATATCATGTAATGTGTGCATGGACATGTACTTAACTCATGACTGAAACCAAACTATGACTCATGCATTGATCACTTTTGAAAACTTGTAACAGAATTCATTGACTTTTTGAAAAAATATACTTTGTCATCATTCATATCTTAGTTAATCACATGAGCCAAAATATATCATATCATATCACATGATTCCAATCATGTGATCCTTTTCATATTATATCATATAGTATGATTCACATCATGTGATCCATATCATATCATGTAGGCACATTGCTTTGTTCTTATAACACTTGTGGATACGTCACAACTCCCTTATGCACTGTATGTTTCTGCTAGTTACCGCACCACCAACGGTCCATACATCGTGGTGAATACATCTTAAACATTTTCACATCATAGTAACATGATAGTACTTCATCAAGTTACTTGCCTTATGCACCCACTAGTGTTAGGCGCTACCCTGCTCCAGCATTCTTTAAAAAGAATCCATTCGAGACACGTCGACGCTTCTTTGTAGACTCAAGGGTTACCATTCCATTCTTAAGCACTCCAGAGTGGATAGAGGAGGTCAACTAGGACATTCCCTCATCCTAGCACTTGGGTCATGAAAAACTCTTTAAAACTCATTTCATTTCCAAAACCTTTTTGTTTCTAAAAATGCTTTTCTTTTGAAATCACTTTTCCCAAATGCATGTGACATGAGACTTCAGACATGCATGCTAATACTTTGACATATGCCATATGAGATACCGTGCATGAAATAACCAAGCTTAACATGTTCAATTCATAGCGTGATACCATAGAGCTCATAAGATATTAAAACACAAACATGGAACTAGGTAAACTAGCCTTGGCTGAAACATATAGGTACAAAAACATGGAAAATCATCACTTAAACATACTCCAATCTTCATCCATACTGCTAAGAAATCAAAGCATACTAAAACAAGACATGAAATCATCATTTGAGCAAGATCCAAATCACTCAAGGTATGATATAGCCAAATCATTACGTGTCTTAAATTAACAACATTATTTTCCTTAAAACCAAGACATGCAAAGAATCTTCTTACCATTTTTATCCCAAACTGAATCACATTGGTCCGTCATATTCATATTCCAAGTTCATGTAAGAGTATTCAAGCAAACAAACAAGCAATAACCACCAAAGCAATAGAAACAAACAAAAGGATCTACACAAATATATACAAGCATTAACAAAGAATGATTTGAGTGTCTACTTACAAAAACCTCTTTGAGAATAAAAGCAAAAATCTAAAAATTACCATGTAACATATTAGAACTTATTCTAGATTCAGGGAAAGTGAGTGAGTGAGTGAAAGTCTGGAAATCATCTCTCAAACTTGAAACCCTAGGGCCGAAACCCTTGTAGGTCAAAACCCTAGTTTTCCATCTAATTGATAAACCGAAACACATCTCATTCTAATCTCATGTGCAAGTGATTTTCTAAGAGAAAAATTTTAGGGTTCCATCTTTCTAGAAGAGAAACCCTAGTTTCTAGTGTGAAAGTGGGTGAGTGTGTCCAAAAACCCTAGAACCAAAAAGAAAGAAAGAAGTTTCCCCACGTAGGTCGTGTATGAACAATAAAGAAAAGATGGAAAAACTCTTACCTTCACGTGCTATCCTCCTACTCGAAGTGTGAAGTGTGATTACTTGGTGAGTCATGAAAGAAGTGGTGAGAAAAATGTTGTTTGCTTGGTAGGAAAGGGTGTGGTCGTGTGGCATGGGGGTCCTTTTATAGCCTTCATTCTTGAAGCTAAGTGGTCAAGAAAGAGCCAATGCATGTTGGACAAATGGCTTGGCCCTTCCCATTCCCTCATTGGCCAAACCCTAATGTCCTCTATGTTGTTCTCCTACATCTAGGTTCAATGTATCTCTTGTGCATTTATGTAATTTTGCCTCAAAGCCTCTTCATTTTCCCAAGAAGATGGTGGTGCATGGATGCCAAGTGGTATGGGCATGTGGTGTCTTCTAGGTGCCGCCCCTCTCTCTCTTCTCTCCATGAGGATCTCTTCTCTTCCATGCATTTTCCCTAGGTAACTCTCCCACGTCCCTATGCTTCCAGAAAACCCTAATACAACATGTGGCAAGTGAGTGGGGAGTGGTGACCAAAAAATTGAGGGTAGGTTTGTCCTTTCATGTGGTTGTCTCCTCTCAAATTTTCTAGAAGGTCTTGGCATGGTTGACAAGTGTCACATTCCTAAGAAAAACCCTAGGATTAGCATGTGAGATGGAAAACCAAACCATCCTCTTTGTCCCTTGCCTTTCCCCACAAAATCCCTACTGGAAATCCCCTCGGTCTACCCTAGGCACCATTTCCCTATGCATAACTCTCTTGGAAATTGAAAGGGTGCCAAACTAGAAGGTGCTAGGCGTGTGTGAGGGCTTGGCCGAATGCCTCTTGTTTTCCCTAGCAGATCTTGTCATAAGCTACTTCTAGAAGGCTTCTAGCATGAGTGACAAGTGGCACCTCCACTAGGGTTGGCATGTAAGCTTTCCCTTGGGCTTCCCAACACTCTTCTCTCCCCCTTAGCCTATTATCAAGACTAGATACAAAGTGCTCTCCATGTGTAACACATGGCACTAGTGGTTAGGGTTTGAATCTTGGGCTAAAATTCAAATGGGCTTGGGTTTTTCTTAAGGGCTGAATTACACTAAGGGTGTTTAGGGCTAAATTTCTCTTTTAGGCTCAAATTTCACAACTAATTTTCTAAGGCCTCTTCTTCCCTTAAATCACTCGGGCCCTCAATTACTAAGGCTTCTAAAAATAAACTATGGCTTATGCTTCACTATATCGGGTTATCACATTAATAGCATGTGGAAGTGATTTAATCAAGTAATTAAACATAATACTAGAAACTAATTTAGTTAGGGTTTGGAGGTCAACTTTAGAGCTTAAAGAAAACTGTTTAGGGTTTCGGTTTTAACCATACTTTTGGATTTTCAGTTGGATTCCAGCCATATAGGGTTTTACTAGGGTGGAAATCCTGTTTGGTTTGGTACAATTTAAATAGTCGGATGGAATAGGGTTTTACTTAAGTGGCATGATCTCACACATTGACTCCTTCAAAATCCATCAAATAGTTCCTCATGATGCCAAGTGTCTAATACTATTTACCATGTGTGTCTAAGATCTTGCCAAATATCCAAATAAAACTTCTCTAACCTAATTTAGATATTCCACACTGTGATCTTGAGAACACTGTACTTAGTGTGCTTATCGAGGTTACTATTCACTCAAGAAAAGTAAACAATAAGCTTTGCATTGTCAAATCCTAAATATTCATGCAAACCTAGTAATGCAATTCATTTATCAAAATTCAATCCTAAAGTGCCCCTAAAAATAAAAATAGGGTTTCAAACAGGCTTTTTATCCAAAAATGAAAGTGGAATTATTGTGTCATAAAATCCTAAATAACCAATTGGGACTAATGTTGCAGACCCTACTGCATTCTAACACTTCTAACTACCTTAAATAACTAAAATTACATTTCTAGCACCATAGTGAGTAGTAACACTAACTATACTGACGAACTAAAACCTACATGATTGGTCAATTTGTGAAAACTTACGGGGTTTTCACAAGGTTCATAAAGTCAATAGAAATTCTACCATTAAATTTCTAACCGGTTGTTAGCATATTACAACTTTGGCATGATTGGATATAAGTCTTTTTTTTTTTTTGTTTTTCTAATCTCTTCCTTTTTAGTAATATCGTATGCGCATACCATACCCTTGAAATGGGGCATGACATGACCTAGAAAAATTTCACACGTCTCTGTCATTAGTAGCTAGAATTAGAGAAAGACGATAACGTAGTCATAGAAATTGACACGAGAGAAGACACTGAATGATGGCTGCTCACTCTTAACAGATGGAGAAGTTCAAGCATCATTGCACTCAAGTGATGCATGTGGATTCTCAATTAAATATTTTTGTACGATAGAAGTTACCACATGAAGAGCGACAACCCCCACATGACCCATTAGTATGGAAGGACACCGAGTGAATGCGTTTACTAGGATTCAATCAAGAGGAAAAAACTAGCTATGCTGCAGAAGCTCATGCTAGTAGGTATAAGGCTTTTAAGACCTCAATATCTCTACAAATCGTATTCACCTCTGTGAGGAGTGTCTGCCTATAGAGGGACACTAAACTCTAAGGAGAACATAAGCTAAACAAGATGCATTTGTGAATAGATGATGACATGGCAAGATTCTCTCTAGGAAGTACGTCGCCCTAGGGTTTGCATGGGAAGTCCTGTGGCGCAGTCGTCTTACACAGAGCCTCAGCCACTAGGTGTGCATGGAACAGTGATTGGTGTTGCTCAAAACACATTGTCGCACATTGCTAGAGTTGGTTTTCGGAGGGGATTTGTAGATGTAGTGGTCAATCGACCACCACCTTTGCCATCCATGGAGATTTTGGTTCGTGAACCCAAATTTGTTGAGGAAGAGATGTTTTTTATGTTTTCTTCAGCTGAAATTACAAAATTTGCAGAGCCTTTTTGGTATGCAGTTGTCTTGAAGTTTCAACGTCGTTGGCCTTCTCTAGATTAGATTACAGTGTTTATCAAGAGCAGATGGGGTCTTAAAGATATGTCTGTGGTCGGTCAGTTTTTGTAATATTCTGGTTCGATTAATCAATGAGGCTGATTTTGTGTCTGATATGACTAGAGGAAGTTCAGACGTGAATGGTGTTCCGTATAAAATTTTCCATTGGACTCCGAGATTTAATGAAGATGATGAACCTCTGTTGGTCCCTGTTTGGATCATGTTACCAGGCCTTACACCGAATTACTTCCAAACGTCCATGTTGAAGAGTTTTGGAGATGGTTTTGGGCAGTTCCTGAAACGTGATAATGCCACTTTGTGTGTTACCAGACCAGAAATTACCAAAATCTGCATTGAGTTGGATGTGTCGGTGCCGTTGAAGACTCATTTTTGGATTAGATCACCTGGTCTAGAGAGTAGTCATTTTCAAGAAGTGATCTTTGAGAATATTCTGGCGTATTGCAACTGGTGGAGAAAACAGGGGCACGAGGAAGGACACTGTAAATCCAAAAAGCTAAATAATATGAAGGGGAAAAAGAAAGTGGGTTCGGTTGACAATGGGAAGGGGATAGAGATCAAGGCGTGGAAGGTGGTTGGGGAGAAACAAATAGATGGGAAGATTCAAGATGGAGAGGGTGAGAAGGGAGTACCGAACGGAAGACGGAAAGAAATTCTGGAACGTATTTTGTAGAAACAGAGTGCTGCACAGTCCGAATCGATGGAGGTATTATTTATTGATTCTAATGGTGTTTTATTTTCACAGAATCAAGATCTCTTGGATGATAAGGTGATGGATATGAAAGAGGACACTCGGGTTAAGGATTGTGAGACAGAACGTGAAGTGGGACAGAATGAGAATCAGCTAGAACCGGAAGTTACATTGTCTTGGTATGAGGATTCTGAAAATCTAGATGAAAAGGGTTGTGGAGATGGTTTGGCAAAAAACCCTGGGTCACCTAGAAGCTCATTAAAGTTGATTGATGAAACTCTTGAAGGTGAAGTTTGTTGCAATGTTAATGTGAATGATAACTGCTTGATATATCCTTTGTTGGCACATTCATTGACTGATAATGATAATGAGGATGAGATTGAAGAGTTGGCTACCAAGTGTTATGAGTCGGATAGTGAGATTGAAGTCCCGAAAAAGAAAATATTTAGGTGGTAAAGCAAAGAAGCCTATTGTTGTTCTTGAATGGATGACGCGTTCCAATAGACGTTATTAAATGATGAATGTTCTTGTATGGAATATTAGAGGGATTTGTTCGTCGAAGGCAAGTTTGCGGCATATTATTAATAAATATCGTCCATCCATTGTAGCAGTTTTAGAACCTTTTCCTTCTGTTAACAAGTGTGCTCATTGTGCATGGTGGTTACTGATTGAGCTAAAATATTGCATATTTTAGCTATTTAAAACCAATGTATTTTAAATTCATAATGACATTATTATTGGTTTTAAATGGAAAAATGGTTAATAACGATAAATCAAAGTTATGATTTTAATTAATTAAAAGCATGAATTTCTGCTTGAATTCTACCAACTATTGATTACTGTGCATTCTAGTCCATAATTTTTCTTGCTTTCCATTATCATTTGTGTTTGTACCATTGTTTTTCTTGTTCTTCATGTTCATAAAGTTTCTTGAGCTATCTTTCATTTGTGAATGTTGCGATTTTAGTGTGAGAAGATGTTATGATGCGGGAGTATACATGGATTTTGAAAGGATGGCCACGTCCAACCAAATAAATCTAAATTAAGGTGAGGAACATGTGATGGAAGAGGAAAGCTGTTGCTGTCCACCAACTGCTGTCCACCGAAATGAAGGAAGAAGTTGGTGCAATCAAAGGCTGCTGCTGTCCATCGAAGTGAAGGAAGATAGAAAGAGAACATGTGATGAATTGAAGATGGATTTCGGCTAAAATGAAATTGATTGGAGGAAGGGCGGCAGCCATCTAAAGATATATATATATATATATATGTGAGAGTGGCTGGACGGCAGAATTGAAAAAATAAATTGAAGAAAGTGCATGCACTGCCGTGTTTGATTTGGTTTGAGTGAGAAGTCTAATAAGTGAGTCGATCAACTAGGTTTAAGGGAAACTTTTGGCAAGAATTCGGTGCAGTAGGTACTTAGGAAGAGCTGTGCTTGATTGATTAAAAAAGAGAGACGTGGGATGTGAACGTGTGAGTGAAAGAAACCATGGAAAGTAAAGAGGTGTCGGTCAGTTTGGGATGTGCTGGAGTTTAAGGGAGACGTGTAGGCCAATGCTGATTGGTTTGAATTTTCTCGAAATAATAAGCAGTCGGTGAGAAGCATTCTTCAAGTCAAAGGGGAGTTTTCAGAAATATAAAGAGGGTGTGTAAAAGACGTGAGATGAGGGAAATAAAGAAAAGAAAAAGAGGAGCAATCGGTGGGAAATAGAGAGAGAGGTGTGAATAAGGTGAGTGATGTGTGCTGAAATTGAAAAAAACAGATTGAAGAGAAGAGATAAGAGAAGTCGGCTGGTTAATTTGTTTTGGAGGCAAAGAAGAACCGTGTATGAATTTTCAAGAAGTTAGGCATGAAGTTAGGCATGAAGAACCGTGTTGGACTTGTTTGCTTGGTTTAAATTGAGGAGAAATGCAAGAGGTGGCCGAATTAAGGTGTGAATGCAAGATTGAAGTGTGAAACCAATTGAGATTGAATGCAAGAGGCAGCAATAAAAGATTGAATGCAATTGAGGTGTGAATGCAATTAAGTGTGAATGCAAGATTGAATTGTGAAACCAATTGAATGTGAGATGCAACTAGCCAAGATGTTCGGCTATAAAAGGATGCAGTCCAAACTCAACAAAGACACAACAAAAACTTAGACATCTACAACTTACAACACACAACTACAATTTTCTGCTTTTGTTATTTCTTTGTTATGTACTTGAAAGAATTAGCTCCTTTTTGTTTTCGGCAATTTTGTTTCTCCTTTTAGCTTCAATGTTTTGTTGTTTTATAGTTTTTAAGTGTATTAAGAATTGTTCTAGAATTTTATTTCATTAAATGTAATACCTTAATTTCAATTAAGTGTGCTAGTTTGTTTCATTGCTAGTTTGTTTCATGCAACAAAAAGAAATTATTTTAGAAGTTTTAATCAAGTGTGCTATTTTGTTTCATGCAATAAAAGAAATTATTTTAGAAGTTTTAATTAATTGTGTTACCTTAATTTATTGCAAGAAAGGTTTGGTTTTAAGCTTTTGTTTTTGTTTTTGATTTTTCTGAAACATCATACGTGGGGAGTAGAGGAATTGTTCTAGAGTTTTCATTAAAGGTTTAGAGATTAATTTTCAAGAGTGATACTTGAGAAGTTGTTTCCTTTTTGTTTTGAATTTCAATTGAATAGTGAACGGAAGTTTTCGTTTAGACTTTTCGTTCCCTATTTTATTTAACTTCAGTTTAAAATTTATGGAATACTTTTGAGATTTGTTTAGATTAGAAGTTAGGGTAATTTATTTTCTGTTTACTTATTTCGTGTTATTTATTTTTCTCACTTCCTTAAGTTTTTATTTAATAGTGATTACAATTGTTATGTGTTATTTTGAGAATTTGTGATTTAATTACAAAGATGAATTCTAGAATCTTGGTTTTGGGCATTTTCAATTTTCAATTCATGTTTTGTCAATTACTTTCTAATTTAGTTTAATTCTTAATTTGGTTTTATTAATTTCTGAGTTTAATTTATTAGTCCTTTATATTCCAATCCAACAATCAAAATCTAAAACATGAATCTAGTCCATGACTAGTACCCTTTTCCATCCATTGCACATACCATCATTTTATTTTCTCTTTGTGAAGTTTTTCACCTTTTTCAACGAGTTTGATTTCTAAGTAACTTTCCCTGAGGAGACGATCTAGGAATTTATTCCTAATTATTACACGACATCCTCCTGCACTTGGGATAGCTTTAGTGCTACTCATTTTTGAGTGAGTCAGTTACGTCTTCCTAATTTCTGTAATAATGTGGAAGCGGGTGGTAAAGTTTGGTTGTTATGGCTAATGGCATTGATTTCCAATTGCATTCAGTGATGGATCAAGCTCTCTCAGGTTGGTTCTCTCTTGGTAATTCTAGAGTGTTGGCGACTTTTATTTATGCTAGTTGTTTTCAAGAACATCATCGGATCCTTTGGGATTAGCTTAAGGATTTAGATGGTGGTGATAATGTACTGTGGTTTCTTGGTGGTGATTTTAATATTATCCGGTCTGAAGGTGAGAAAATTGGTGGTATTTGTCATTCTTCTCGGGGGCGTGATGAGTTCAATAAATTTCTTCAAGATTGTAGTCTTGTTGATCTTCCTTATTCTGGTAATCGGTTTTCTTGGTGTAATGGGAGGCTAGGGGGTGGAAGAATTTGGGCTCAGCTTGATAGAGTGTTTGTGAATACTGGTTTCTTATCAAGCTTTCCTAATAGTTATTTCGTGTATCTTCCTCGCACATCGTCTGACCATTGTCCTATGGTTATTCTTTATTGGTTGACAAGAGGGTTGGCCCTAAACCTTTCCGTTTTCAAAGAATGTGGTGTTTGCATGAGGAGTTCTTAGGTGTGGTAAGTGAGTGTTGGAGGCAAGAATTTCAAGGTTGCCCGATGGTGAAATTCAGTAGAAAGTTAAAAAAATTGAAACAAGTATAGAAGAAGTGGAATAGGGAGGTCTTCGGTAGAGTGGAAGTAGACCTTAAAGTCATTGAAGAGGAGCTTCTTGAGCTGGAGAATAATGTTCAGCAAAATTATACTCAGGAAATGGAAGTTGAGCTTTCGAGATGCAAGCAAAAGCATGCCCAATATTTGCATAGAGAGGAGATTATGAGGTGTCAAAAATCCACAGTTAAGTGGATTTGTGAAGGTGATGAAAATACAGCCTTCTTTCATGCTTCTCTTAGATGTAAAAAGAAATTTAAGACTATAGAGAGTATGACTCTTGAAGATGGTAGCACTCTTGACTCTGGTGAAGCAGTCCTTAAGGGGGCTGTTGAATTCTTCCAGCATCAGTTAACCATGTCGACAATGTCTATTGAGGAGCCTGGTATAAATCTCATAACTTCCATTATTACTGCGGCTAATAATCAGTTTCTTTGCAGAGTTCTAGATTTGATGGAGATTAAGGAGGCGCTTTGGTCGATCCCACAAGATAGTAGTCCGAGACCTGATGGTTTTTCTGCTAGTTTTTTCTATCATGCCTGGGATATTATCAAAGAAGATTTATTGATGTTGGTGATTGGTTTTTTTTAGAGGAAGCCATTAACCACTTTCTTTGGTGCCACCAACATTGTGTTGATACCAAAAGTGGATGAACCAAAGGGTTTCTTGCAATTCAAAACTATCAGTTTATGTTCTGTTGTCTATAAAATTCTTTCCAAGGTTCTGGTGAATAGGTTGGAACCTATTATGAAGAAATTAATTTCTGATGAGCAATCAGCCTTTATTAAAGGCCAAAGCATTTTTTATAATATTTCTATTGCTCAAGAAATGGTTCAGAGTATGAACAAGAAAGTGAGAGGTCGTAATGTAATGATTAAAATTGATATGACAAAGGCATATGGTAGGGTGAATTGGAGGTTCTTGTTGGAGGTGATGAAGAGATTGGGATTCTCAGATCATCGGAGGGGTTTGATTTTTAATTGTATATCTTCACCTATGCGTTCGGTGATGCTCAATGGTTCTTTGAAGGGATTTTTCAAACCTTCCCGAGGTATTAGACAAGGGGATCCTCTAGGATCAATGATGATTTTCAACAGAAAAAAGTAAAGCCTTTTAATGCTAATGGAGGTACTCTGATTTCTCATTTTTTTTATGCTGATGATGTTTTGATTTTTTCAAATGGAGGTAAAAGATCTCTAGTGCAGATTATGAAGACTTTGCAAGCATACCAATCTATGTCTGGGTAGTTGGTCAGCCCAACCAAGTCATCTATTTTTTTCTCCTCTAAGTTTTCAGTTGCTAGAAAATTAGAGGCTTTGAGGATCACAGGTTTTATGGAGGGTAAATGGCCGTGTAATTACCTGGGAGTTCCACTGCATGTGGGACAGATGACTATCAAATTATTTGAACCTTCATTGTTGAAGCTGCAGAAAAAATTGGCTGGTTGGGAGAATAACATCCTCTCTTTTGGGGGTAAGATTATTCTCCTCAAACATGTTTTATCTAGCATGCCAATTCATGTTCTTTCTGTTATGAATTTACCTAATGGTGTTTTCAAAGCCATCAAAAGTATTTTCTCTAGTTTTCTTTGGAATTCGACTAATGATAAAAGAAAAAGAAAATGGGTGTCTTGGAAAAATATTTTTCTGTCGATTGAGGAAGGGGGTCTGGGTATTCGGAGCCTAGTTGATGTCCAAATGTCTCTTTTCATGAAATTTGCTTGGAAATTACTGGAGGGGAATTCGGTTTGGGCAAACTTCTTTCAGAAGAAATATGCGGGTGGAAAGCACCATTCGGCTCTTTCTAATTCCATAGGTTCAAGATTTTGGAAGGTATCCTGTCAGTGATGCCGATTGTACAACAAAATTCATGTATATTGGTTAGAAATGGTGTTTGTAATTTTTGGTTTGATAATTGGTTGGGGGATAGGGCCATTTCAAATTCTGAAGATGTTAGTGGAGATGAGAATTTATTGGTGGCTGATATCTTAAATAATTCTGGCTGGGATGTGACTAAATTGCATATGCTGGTGTCAGAAGAGATGGTTGAGAAAAGAATTGCCTCGCAGGTTCAAATATCAGTTGGAACAAATGTGCATATTTGGCAGCCTAATTCGGATGGTACTTTCTCTACCAAATCTGCTTGGCATTTAATTAGAGCGACAGGGCCTATTTGTCTTTGGAAAAAATGGCTTTGGCATAAATTGGTTAAAAAAAATGTCTTTTGTTTGTTGGCGTGCTGAAAAACAAGTTTTACCCATGGATGATATCATTGTTAAGCTAGGAATTCCTCTAGCTTCAAAGTGTCATTGTTGTGTTTTACCACAACAAGAATCCATTGATCATATTTTTTGTAGTGGTGAGTTGGCTGCTATGGTTTGGAGGTATTTTGCAGGTATTTTGGGGGTTCGCTTACCTCACCCCAAAGATGGAATGTGGTTATGAATGTTTGGTGGCTTTGAGCGTCAGAATCTTCTCAAGCAGGATGTTGTCGTGGTATCTTACCGATCATTATCACCTGGGCTTTGTGGAGAGCACGGTGTGAGAATAGAATGGAAGGAAAGAAAACTCATTGGAAGGGTGTGGTAAGGTGGATTAAGTTGATGTTAACTAATATGTTTTCTCCACATCGAAAATTTGATGGATTGCATTCGCATGATATCAACGTTTTATAGGAATTAAATTGCCCAATTGCTCCTGTTGTCAAGAAAAGTATGAAAGCTGTAGCTTGGATTAAGCCAAATAGGGGACAGTATAAGCTAAATGTTGATGGTAGTTTGCTCAGAAATACTAGATTAGCAGGTGGAGGAAGGGTTATTAGAGATCATGATGGTCAAGTGTTGGCGGGTTTTGCAAATCATTATGGGCAAGTTTCCAATAATGTTGCTGAGGGGAGAGCCTTACTTGATGGTTTAAAGTTGGCACAACAGTTGGGTATTCGAGATATTTTGGTGGAGTCTGATTTGGAAGTTATTGTGAGATGGATTCAGGCTGGTAAATGCAGTTTATGATATTTGTGGGATTTTTGGTATGACATCCAGAGATTGTTCGTTGATTTACAGTGATTGTTCGTTGATTTACAGTATTCCATCCGTCATATTTTCAGAGAAGCAAACATGGTTGCGGACTATCTTGCCAAAGAGGGGGCTTCTAATCGATGTAAGTATTTCACAGGGTTTGTCCTTGATTTGGGTATCCTTCGTGGGTTAGTACGTACGGATCTGTGGGGACTTCCTTATATTAGGATGTAATTGTTTGGTCTCCTTTTGTTTTCCATTGTAAGCACTTTATTTGGTTGACTTTCTTTGATCACGGGGGTTTTAGGTTTTATTTATATTTTTTTTTGTAAGACCTCTGGTGATTGTTTTGTAACCACGGTATTCATCCATCACATGTGAGGGCTTTTTAATAAACTTGGGACGGAGCTACTATGTGGGTGGCTATCGGCTCTTCGGTTAAAAAATAAAAAATAAAAATAAAAAAAAAAAAAAAAAAAAAAAGCTAAACAAGATGCGAGTGAATTTGTCTTTCGACTACGATCTGGACACAATATTCTACATGTTGCAAGATTTGGTGATGGAAGAAAAGGGTGAAGTACCATCCGTATCATCATCTGATGATTCCACAACAGCTACTAATAGAGGTAATAATTGAGTATGTTATTGTAGCAAGTTATTCTTAAGGGGGAAGAGTCTGACAACTAGATATTTTTGCCAAAAACCTTCACTTGTTGTTTTATTTTTAATTTTGGCTTGATTAGAATACGTGGCCATGGTTGATTAACTAGGATTTTTAAGGGATTACTTGGTTCTAATTGCCTATTTGTCTGAATCCATTTGAGGGCCCAAAAGACTATGTAGTGTTTAGCCAAGGGAAGGATAATTAGAGGAGATAAGGTTAGGGCATGGTGGCGCCAACTTACAAGATGAAGGGTTATTTTGCTCTATCCCTAGGAACCGCATCATTAGAAACCTAGGGAAGAAGCTTTCTAGGTATGTACTTCATTGCTACTTGGTGACCATGCATGAGGGCTTCTAGAAGAAGCCAAAGGGAGAGAAGGGCATGAAGGAGTAGGCACACCTAGGGCACACGCCCCACTCACCTACTCACATGCCACTTGGCACACATGCAAACTCATACCTTAGATTCATTGAACCTTGACTCGAAAATGGACAAAGGGGGATAGGCGCATGAGAGATGTCAAGAGTAACCTACACAAGTTCCCAAGAGGCCCTAGGGTTTCAGACAAAGGGGTTTCATCCCTACCTAAGGGAGACAAACCCACACTTAGCCAAGTGTCATGCATGCACTAGGCTGTGGGGCTTTCTAAAAAGAAGTGATGATTGAGGAAAAGGAAAGGGCACATTGAGAAAAGGAAATGGCGCATGGGAAATACAGAGATGCAATCAACAAGATTCTAGAAGAATCCCTGTCGGGAAGAGCAAGAGATGGATGACAAAGAGGCACAAACACACACATCCCTACATGCCACTTGCCACTTGGCAGGAATGCATGCCGCATGCGCCTCAGAGGCAAGGAATCTAGTATTAGGGTTGTGTCAAATTACCAATACACCCCAAAAGGTTCAATGAACCTAGATCGCTTTGTGTCACATGCCTAAGGGCACTTATGGAATTCGATTTCTTAAACTAGAAGGCAAGCCACTTGTCACTCAAACTACATAAGTCACTTGGACATCCCAAGTCCCAAGGAAGAACAATCTCAAAAGGTAGGGGAAGGTTTTTGTTGGAGACTAAGGGACTAAAACACATGCCATACATGCATCCAACTTTTGAGATTCCCTATGTCATGGGAAGGTGGGAACTTGGTGGACTATTTAAGAGGTAGCTCATGGGCCAGTGCCCAAAGGACACACACACCATAGGGACACTTTGCCCATTTCATTTTCAAATTCTCTCTCTCTCTCTCTCTCTCTCTCTCTCTCTCTCTCTCTCTCTCTCTCTCTCTCTCTCTCTCTCTCTCTCCCACCCTGGATAGAAGCTCACCACTCCACTTTCTCACCATTTCTCTCTATCCAAATGCCATCTACATTCTTGCAACTGCACCCATCCAACCACACAAATGAAAAGAGGAGCAAGGAACCCACATTGGGAGAAGCCTCATATGGTAATACCCACTACATCTCTACACATTCCATTTTATTCAAACACACACATTCATGGGGATTCTCTTGGAAAAGAAAGGGTTCGATTTGGGTGAAGGAACACACACTCCATCTCGAGGCTTGAAGGGGGCTGGTGGATTTCATTTGGTTGTTTCTAAAATTGTGAAGAACTAGGGTTTTCCTCAAAAGGATGACCGAACCACCACTAGCATATACACGTGAGAGCATGAGACCTTTGAAAGGAAACGAGACCACGACCACCATTTTGAGTTCAAACTTTGTTTCCATTCTCTAAAGAGTTTCAGCCTTCAGAGTAACGACCGAATATATGGAGAGCCATTCTAGCCATGGATTAGGTTTCAAAAATCATGAGTAAGTAAACCCTAGACACAACACACACACACAAACCTACTCGGACTAGGGTTTGTGTTGATTACTATGTCTACTAGTTCAAATTATATTTTCAACTTGCTTGATCATGAACCTTGTATTTCTTTGGATATTTGTAAGTAGACTCTCAACCTACGTTGGATAATATTTGTATATGTCAAATGAACTTTGCGTTCTTATGTGCTATCATATGAACTAGGTGATTGATGATAATCTCTGTCTATGTGATGCCTTGTAATCGGATTTGCATGATGTTTTTGTCATGTTTACTTGTTTATGATGTTTTCAAGTATGCTTAGAAATATTGGTTCAAGTTGTTTGCTATAACATATTTGTGTAAGTCTCAAATGATTTGGCCAGGCATATGTTTTCAGATTTAAGATATTGCTCTTCAACTTTGAAATGCCTCGAATGCTATTGCCTGTGTTTGTGAACTAAGTATTCGATTATTCTCATATTTTCAAGTTGTAACATAAGATGTTCAATGTTGTGTTATATGGTTACATGATTCTCAGCATTTACATGTTCACATGATGCATGAAAAGAAAAGTGTCACAAGTTCATGTCACAGGCATTTAGGTTGTGTTTTGTTTAAAATAATAAAAAAAAAAGAGTATGGACATGCTTTATCATAACCCCAAATGCAAGGATGAGGGAATATCCAAGTAAATTGGAGTGGTAGCCCCAAGGCTTACAAAGTACTGTCGGCAGGCGTCGAATGGATCCTTGTGCAAAGAATACTAGAGTGGGGTAGCACCTAAAGCTAATGGTTGCAAATGGTGAACTACTACATAGTAAGGACTATGACTTAGTCACCACGGTCAAGTGGGTCGTCGGATGATGCGGTAACTAGCAAGGAACCAACGGTGCATAGGGGAGCTATGAGGTATCCAAATTAAATTTTAGAAGAAGTGAACAAGGCAATAAGTTAAATATGTATTATATGTAATTGTAAAAGTGCTAATGAAAAAGATGTTTTATTGAAAGGTCAAAGGATCAAAGTTACATGTTTTTGAAAGTGTCAAATTGTATGAACTAAGTTTTGTCTCAAGTATATGTTTATGCATTAATTTTATGGTTTGCCTTTATATGCCTACGTCATCTGTTGTATGTTGTTTGTTTACTTACTAAGATTTCTCAAAATCTCATCATGGTAGTTTCCACCACTATTCTCAACCCATAATGATAGAAGTTGCTATAGGACAAGAGACCAGGTATAGGGAAGGGCAAGAAGCCAACACCCAAGATAGTCAAGGAGGCCCCAAAAAGCCTTGAGCTCTCAAAGGAGTTTGTAACTCACCCAAGCCCATACATCCCTCCAGCTCCTTATTCTCATCCTTATAGGGGATGAATTTTCTAGCTTGTTTATCATGGCTGAGTTCCTTCTCTCTACCTTGCTTTGGGACATGTCAGTCGAGTAACCATGTGGTGCCTACTCACCCAAATGTTGGACTAATTGCACTCGGTGTCTTCTACTACTTGTTCCTAAGACCATTGGAATACTCCTCATCTTTGCCTTTACTTCAACTCCACGAATGGTCTGTCCCCTTTCACGTTAGGTAGAATGGCAATGACAAACCTCTATGCAAGAAGTGAGAAGTTTCCTTAGGTTTGTTGGTTACTATTAGAGGTTTGTCAAGGATTCTCTAGATTTTTGAGTCCACTGACAGCGTTGACTCGGAAAAATGTTAAGTTCGCTTGGACAAACAAATGTAAATGGAGTTTTGAGGAACCAAAGAGGAGATTGACTATGGCCCCTGTTCTAAGATTACCTATGATCCCCCCAGATTCTGCTTGGGATTAGATAGACTCGAAAGTATCAAGACATGCAATGGAAGGTTACTTACCCCCATTCGTGACAATTAAAGATGCAATTCACCCAGCATGCATCTAACAATATGCAATATTCGTAGCGGATAATTTTTTTTTTTTTGAGCAATATTATGCACTAAATTAAATATATCCAAAACAATTTGAAACATAATACATAAACATTAAAGTGATAGACATTCACATTATAGCATAAGTCCAAAAAGTTTGTAATCACAAAATTACAACAAACAGAGCTCCATAAGTACATGCATAAACTAAAACATATAATGGGCTAATTTGTCGAGTAGCTAATGCAACTCAGTTAGGGATGCCATAATACTATCTATGAATTTGATCATAGAGGCTACAAGCTCTGCATCATGAATGTGCTACCTAATCAACCCTCTCTAGTTGACCGATCTCTATTGTATCTCCTGGTTCTAACACATCGTCTACCATTCTGGGAGAAATGATAATTGAAACTACCATTGGGATTTCACACTAATTTAGAGACTCTAGCATAAACAAAGGAGTTCCATTAGGATATTACCATTTCCAAGCACTTAGGGTCACAATAAACTTAAACAGACTTGACTAACTTCAAAATACTATTTTCGAGACACACTCTATACTCGAGACATGACATGACATGAAACAAAAGAATAGATGACCTGAAGTAACATAACATGACATACGTGTAAGATGAATGACATAACATGAAATAGACAAACACAAAAACATTTTGATTACGCCCAAAGAATAACGCAGTAGTTGTAGCACAGTTTTGGGGTGTCGATTCCACAAGAAAATAATTTAAAAGAATAGTATAAGGAACAAAGAATGTAAAGAAAAAAATTAAATAATTAATGGAGAGAAAAGATTAATTTTAAATGCAAATTAAAGTGAAGCAAAGTAATTAAAGGAAAAAGTACTCAAATTTAACTAACAGCAGAGCGTCGGGAATCCCTTGCACAATTCCAGTACCTTAATTATTCTTAATTCATTGGATAACTCAATTCTTGAAATTCCCAATCGAAAGGTATAAATTTATAAACCAAAATTAAACCAAATGTAACCTTTTGAAAAATCATTCACTACTTCTAAAATAAGTAAATTATTATCCCTATTGAAAAAATTCAACAATGACAATATATTCCGAGGGCAATATTGCAGCAAAGAACTAAATCAATATAGATAAATAATTGATCCAAATATAATAAAAGAACTAATCCATTCAATAGAAAAGGCATGACTGAATCTATAAACAGAATAAATTCTATAATTATTCGGAGAAGAAAACATCAACGACGAATTCAGAATGATAAAGAAAAAGAGTTTTAGTAATTGAAAATCAAATACATAAATTAAAAATAAATTAAGAATACCATCTAATGTGCAAGTTCATCCCTAGTCCTTTTTTTTTTTTGAGAGAAACGTCATACTTTCATATAAAACCCATTAAAAGGGGCCACGATTACATGGTGTACCATAGACCAGTTCAGTCGAGTTCATAGCCAACACTAGAGATTCTTTGGCTAGTACATGAGCGCAGTGATTACCACTCCTCCCAACAAAAACGACAGACCAAAGACTAAAACTAGAGAGAATACTCTTAGTGTCAGATAAAAACATGCCCACACTATCGCCCCTGTCTGAAGGGAAATTGAGACCATTAACAACTTGTAAGGAATCCCCTTCAAAGATAACAGAAGTGAGACCCATCTCCTTGGCTAGGGAAACCGCATGGAAAGCACCTATAGCTTCAGCCAGCAGAGGTTCAGGAAAGCAAGAAATGGAGAGCTTTTTGCTGATCATAACATTACCCACTTGGTCTCGAGCCACCAGACCAATACCAATTCTATTGTTAGGACCATCCACAGCAGCATCCCAGTTAATTTTCGTGACACCTGATGGAGGGGGAGACCACACGGATGCTTGAGAGTGGATCTGAGCCTTTGTCTTCAGGTTCTCTTGGGCAGTCCTATAATCAGTCAATGATTGTGAGGCCTGATTTACTAACAGACTTGGATGCACAAAGGACCCCTCGAAGATCATCCTGTTTCTTCTAGACCAAATGCTCCTGGCTAACACAGAAAACTGTTCCATTAAGCTTTGATCACACTGACTATATAGTCTCTCGAAAAGCTCTTTGAAATTGGCTTTCCTTAAAGAACTTTTTTGAAACACTATATGGCCTTGACTCCATACATCCATAGCAGAAGTACATTCCCACAGTGCATGAGTTGTGGATTCCTGTTCCCTGCAACAGATGGGGCATATAGGGGAGTCTACTATCTTCCTCTTAGATAGGTTGAGCATGGTTGGAAGAGATTCCAGGCAGGCCCTCCAGATGAAAATCTTAGTTGCATTAGGGATCTGCAGCTTCCAGCATCCTGTCCAAACTTCCTTGTTCTGTATTCCTCTAGAGGATTGACCCTTAAGTTGTTCTATGGACTCTTTCTGTAAATGATAGGCAGACTTGACTGAGAAAGATCCATCTTTGGTGCCCAACCAAATGAGTCTGTCGTTGGCACCAGAAAAACTGATAGGAATTCTTTGAATTAAAGAAGCTGTATCAGGCCCAAAAAGAGCTGTGGTTAGACCTCTATCCCATTGTTTTGTCTCATTATTGATGAGTCTTGCCACCACTTCATTCTCAGGAAACAGATGGACAGGGCTTTGGATTTTGTAACTAGAAGGTTGGGGCAACCATCTATCTTTCCAGATTTTGGTTCCTAGACCATTACCTATGCGCCATAGTGACCCTTTTTCAACCAAACCTCTTGCAGCCTGAATGCTTCTCCATATGAAAGATGGTCTAGAGCCCAACTTGGCTTGAAAGAAATCCACATTTGGGAAGTATTTCAGCTTGAGGACTTGAGCAGCTATAGAGTCAGGATATTGAAGAAGTCTCCACCCCTGCTTGGCCAGTAGAGCCAAATTAAAGCTCTCAAGGTCTCTATAACCCAGACCTCCTCTAGTTTTCGATCTACCCATCTGTCCCCAAGACACCCAATGCACCTTTTTTTCATTTTGGAGATGACCCCACCAGAACCGGTTCATAACTTTGTTGATCTCACCTAGAAGGGATTTGGGGAGCTTAAAAACTCCCATGCAGTAGGTAGGGAGGGCTTGAACCACTGCCTTGAGGAGAATATCCTTCCCTGCCTGGGTTAGAAATTTTTTTTTCCAGTTACTGACTTTTCCCCTGACTCTGTCTAGTATGCCCTTGAAAGCAGCATATTTAGATCTGCCTATGAGATTTGGGAGACCCAAATACCTTTCATAACAAGAGGAGGCTCTTGTTTGAGCAAGACTCAAGATGTACTCCCTAGTTGCTTGTCTTGTATTAGGACTGAAATAGATCGAGGTTTTAGACTTGTTGAGCTTCTGACCTGAGGCCTCCTCATAGAGATTTAGAATAACCTGGATTGAAGCCCATTCTCTTGCACTAGCTCGACAAAATAGAAGGCTATCATCAGCAAACAGAAGGTGGTTAATGCTTAGCCTCCCCCTGCATATAGGAAAGCCCTGGATGAGTTTGTTGGTTTCAGCATGGTTCAGAAGACTGCTAAGGACCTCAGCTACCAGAATGAAAAGGTAGGGAGAAAGGGGGTCCCCTTGTCGAATCCCTCTTGATGGAGAGAAATTGCCTTGAGGTTTCCCATTAATAAGTGTGGAGTAGGAGACTGTAGTTACACACTGCATTGTTAGAAATATCCATCTACTGTTGAACCCCATTTTAGCCATGACCTGTGCCAAAAACTCCCATTCCACCCTATCGAAGGCCTTGCTCAGGTCTAGTTTTATGGCCATGTAACCTTGTTGCCCTTTGCCTTTGATGGACATGGAGTGCAAAGTTTCAAAAGCCACAATAACATTATCCTGAATCATCCTCCCCTGAATAAAAGCACTTTGAGTGGGAGCAATGATCGAAGGAAGGATCAACTTTAGTCTATTAGAAAGAGTTTTAGAGACCACTTTGTAAATGACATTGCAAAGAGATATTGGTCTGAAGTCCATAACAGTTTGAGGGTTTTTAACTTTCGGGATTAAAACAATATAGGTTTCATTTATGTGTGAAATTTCCCCATTCCCATTGAGAATATCCAACACTGCTTTGGTGACCTCTTCTCCTACAACATCCCAGTGAGATTGGTAAAATAATGCAGGAAAACCATCTGGACCAGGGGCACCCATGGGGTTCATTTGGAAGAGGGCAGACTTTACCTCCTCAGCTGTGAATTGTTTGGTCAGGTTGGAGTTCATCTCACTATTAACACGGTGATGTACTTGGTTCAGACAGACATCAATGCTGTTTGGAGATGCTGAAGAAAAGAGCTCCTGGAAATAAGTGGTAAACATAGAAGAAATCTCACCTATGTCAGTTGTGGTAAGGCCATCATTTCTTACAAGCTTCTGAATGCTATTGTTTTTCCTCCTCTGATTAGTGCATTTGTGGAAGTAATTTGAGTTTCTATCCCCGTCTTTAAGCCACATCTGTTTAGCTCTTTGCTTCCATTTCAGATTTTCTTCTTCAAGGGCTTTATCAATCTCCTTCTGAAGAGCCTTTACTTCAGCTGTTCTTGAACCAGTGTTAGAGTCTTGCATTTCCAGGAGCCTGTTCAATTGAGCTTGGATATCCCTCTTATGTTTCCATAAGGTTGAGCTCCAGTTTTTTAGGGAGGCCTTACATCTGTTGAGCTTCCTCAGGACTGAGTTGATATTATGAACTTGTTGAGAATCCTGATGGGACCAGCAGGATTTAATAATGCTATTGCAAGCTTCATGAAGATTCCATCCTGCCTCAAATCTGAAAATTTTCTCTCTTGTAGGAACTAAATACAGCTCCCTTCTTCCTCTTTTGTTTGCAGATATCAATAAAGGGCAGTGGTCAGATGTTTGGGCAACAAGAACATTAAGATTGTTTTCATTAAACATACTAGTCCATAGCATGTTTCCCAATGCTCGATCCAGTCTTTCTTTAGTGAAATGTGTTCCCATTCTATTATTGCACCAAGTGAATTTGGGTCCTACAAAGCCTAGGTCGCTCAGGCCACACCATTCCATGGATATTCTAAAGGCTTCCATCTGAGAGTAAGGTCTGTTAGCTCCTCCAACCTTTTCATGATTATGCAAGATTTCATTGAAGTCTCCAAAGCACAGCCACGGTATGTTCTCTGCAGGTTTAATCAGTTTCATCAGGTTCCAACTATGCCCCTTTCTAGCTGATTCAGGGAAGCCATAAAAGCCAGTGAGAAGGATCGGTTGACATTCCTCTGCTACTCTGAGTACCATAGAGATATGGTTTTGTGAGTAGTTTTCTACTGTTAGATCTAATGTGTCCTTCCACAGAAAAGCTAACCCGCCACTAGGCCCTCTACTGTCAACCACAAAGCTGTTCTCACAATGCAACATGTTCCTTACTACCTCAGCCCTTTTCCTGCCACACTTGGTCTCCATAAGGAAAATAAAATGGGGGCACTTTGTCCTCACAAGGAGGTCTAGCTCTCGAACTGTACGGGGGTTCCCAAGCCCCCTACAGTTCCAGCTAAGGCCTATCATGGCTGTTGGTGGGGCTGCCCAGCAGCCTCCACCATCTTATGATTGTCACTAGCATCTTTAGCTTTTTTCGCAGGTTTTGATAAGTCTAGTTGAGAGGTCATACCTCTTTTCTTGCTTCCTCTTCCTTTAGAGACCGTATCCCTAGGATTAGATAGTGTAACCTCCCTGGCCTTCCTTTTCCATGTTGTCCCTTTTTGCCTAGTCACCACCCCCACAATACTGGGCAGGTCCAATTCTTTGTTGACATTGGCTTGGAACATCTCCCTTCCCAAGTCTGATGGGGATTTGCAGAGGTCATAATGATGCATCTGGTTAGAGGTGATCTCTTCCTTTTCGGCTGAGATTGGTAGCTTAATGGGCCTATAAGCTTCAGTCATAGGATCTATAAGTGATACAGTATTTTGGGAAGACTCAGTTTTAGTTTTAGCAATTCCCTCTTTAGATTGAGGGTCAGATGAGGTCCTGGATACATCTTCTCCCTCCTTATCATCAGCATTTGGTTCACATTCATTATCCTTAGTAGTTTCATGTTTCTGCCTGTTCTGTTGGTTCTGGGAGCCAGGGTTGCCCCCATATGGTCGACTGTCAAAAATCTTTGAGTTCATCGGTTGAGCCCTGAGCCAGGGGCCAAACTGCAAAGTTTTGGTTCCATCCACAGAAGAATGTACCCTCTGTTGATTGCAGTTTTTTCCTTTATGAGCAATGATGCCACAATGAAAACAGTAGGCCTGAAGTCTCTCGTACTTAATGGAAACCCAGTGTTTCATGTTATTCACTTCCACCCATTTACCACGTAAAAGTGGTTTGTGTAGGTCTACTGCCACTCTTATCCTCATACTCTTGCCCCAAGCAGCACCATCCGAATCAGCATCCACCCTTATAACATGACCCACCGATGAGCCCACATTTCTGCCTACCTCCTCTGTCATTGCTCCCCATGGCAAGCCGTGCATCTGTACCCAGAATGGTTCAAATTGGAAACGGATTGCGCTTAGAGATACATTTTCATCAACCTCTAGGAAGGACACCAAGTTTCGATCAAAAAACCAAGGGCGACCTCCTAAGACTTTTTCTTTGTCTCCAAGAAATTGGAATTCGATGAGGAACTGGAAGTCCCCTAGTTCTTTAAATTTTACCCAGCCCTCCAATCTCCAAACTTGAGACATTGTAACCCTGAATGCTTCGTTACTTAAACCTCTTTCCGTCATCACTCCAGCTACAATACAGTGTTTTCTACGTAAGTTGCCTTCCTCTGACCTAACAGTAGAGATTTTTAGAACTTCACTTTCTGTCGAAGACAGGTTTAGTCTTTCCCATCTCTTTGCAAGGTCTTCTTCCTCCATTGTGGGTATCAAGCGGGGGAAAGCAGAAAAAATTCTGTGATAGGACGAACTCCCGCCAAGGATAAACCTGTGAAAAGATAAACTCCCGCCAAGGGAGACGACACCACCCTGTAAGGACAGGAGGACTATACCTTACTCTGACTCAGTCGAGAGAGAGAGAGAGAGAGAGAGAGAGAGAGAGAGAGAGAGAGAGAGAGAAGGACCGCCCACTGTCGAACGTTATCAGTTCATCCCTAGTCCTACTTGAGAATTTAGTTACCCATAAATATAATAGACAACAAAAATCTCCAGAGAAAACTTAAGTGAACGACGGCCATGGAAGTGATTTTCTCTTCTCTTCAAATCTACCTCTTGTTCCTTTCTCCCCCTCTATTTTATACTAATGATATGCTTATATAGGGTAGGAAAGAAACCCTAATGTTTTCACAATTTCTGCATTAAAAAAAAAAAAAATCGCCTAAATTTTAGGACTCATCTTGGCAGCTACGTACGTGCTTCAGGAGTTCAACTTTGAAAATCCTTATTATATATAAATTTATATCCGTTTAAGATAGCTTTCTAATGCATTAAGAATCGCATCAATCCGATATGTGAGTAAAAGGTTACGCTCAAAATACTAAAGTATATCCAGACTGTCTCGTATCAAATTTCAGATTTGGACTTCTTTGCAGTTTCCTTTTGTGATTTTTTTTCTTTTTCTTTTTGATTCAAATTGATCTCAAATCCCATGAAGCTCCTCCTTTGAATTTGACTGGACTTTGACTTGCTCTTTTATAAACTCTGAAATTAAACATAAAAAAACTGTTTAGAAGTATCTCAACATAAATAAAAACTCAATTCAAGAATATACATTAATTTCTATGATTTCTATTCACATTTTAACATTTTTATCTAATAATAGGGTATTTAGAGTGCACTTTTGAGTACTCATCACATTTCATGACATGGCATAATTTGAAACAAACAATCATTTCATGACATGGCATAACATAAAATAAACAATCATTTCATGACATGGCATAATTTGTAATAGATTAATATTGCATGACAAAACATAATGTATAACAAATGAACATTGCAGGCCAGAATATAATATGTCAGATATATAGGTAGTGACATGACATAACATAGCATATATGATAATATAAGAACATAGACAACAGTTCCCTTACCAAAACATACACAATAATCTTACAATAAGTCAGAAGCTAACTTACAATGATCTTTGCTTGATGAATTAAAATGCACAAAAAATGTGAAACTTTAAGAAGAGATTTTCTAAATTTTAGGAACTCCTCACTAACAATTTAGAAGCATAAAATACTAGTTTAGAATAAAATTATCATTTTACCCTTCTACGCATGGGAAAATGAATATTTTACCCATAACTTAATGATTTTACATCCTAACTCCAAAACTCACCAAAATTTACATTTCTCATGTAAATTTAATAGTGAGCCTCTCTAATGAATTTTGTAACAAGTAGTCAATCGACTTCTTTGGCTTTGGTCACATACTTCCTATTTACTAAGGAAGTGTTGACTGAATTAAAAGTATGATTAGTAGCTGTTTTGAAAGTTCAAGCTCGAACTAAACTGAAAATAAGGGTAAATCTATGTTTCTAAAATTACCAAAACTAAGAAGCTTAGAGAAAGTGTGTAGCAAATGAATTAAACTTGTAAGAAACAATAAAACAAACACTTGGGATGCAATTTTCACCCACTGATTTGGCAATGGATTTACTTCTTTTTTCATCTTCTCTCAACCATGCTCCCATTCCTAGAAGTCATGGTCGGATAATATAGTAAGAACCACAATTCTTAGCCTAATAAAACTACTTGACAGATTATATAAAAATTGTAAAATAGTGAAAGAAAGCCATCGAAGTCTTGTTACTTGTTTAAGTATCAATTGTGCCTTTATGTCTACAACTAATCTAAACCAAGAACCAAAAACTTCAATCCTTTCTAGATGTAAACTGAAATATTATCCAACAAGTTAATCATTGAAATCACATAACATTGAAGAAAATCCACCTTAAAATAGTCGTAAGTTACTCATTGAATCCCAAGCCCAAAATCTAGCATATCATTTCTAAATTAGTAAAATGCTCAAAAATGATGAACCCTAACATTCAAATTGTTGTATGAAAATAAATGCAGAAGAATAAATAAGACAAGCCGAATGCAACTGATCTGGAAACAACTAAGAAAATGCCTAAAAAAATAGAATCTGCTGAATGAAGCAATCACAAGGTCTGAAAATGAAAACTTCCAACTTAAAGATCTAAATAAACGAAAATGTAAAGCCTCAATAAAATAAAACAACCGACAACCAGTAAGAACTTAAAGCAAACTAAGAAAAACCAAAACTAGAAATGAATCCCAAGAGAGAGAGAGCTTCCGCCCCTCTATTCAGCATCTCAGTGAAAACTAAGAAAAGAAAAATAAAATCCCTCTCCAACGAGGGTTTCGTCCGACTAAAATGAAAAAAAAAAACACAATACACCAAAACAAAAAAAAAAAAAAGAGAGAAAAAAAAGAGCCAATGAAGACTTAGAGAGCGGGCGCTTCCACCCACTCGCCCCTGGACAAAAAAAAAAAAAAAAAAAACAGCGAAAATCAACATGAAAAAACCCCCGTATTGCGTGAGCCTCGTACCATCCGTCTCCTGCGTGACCTGCTGTGGTCCCACGATCTACTGTGCATGCATGATATTTTTTGCCCAGCCTTTGCTGGTTTTGGTTCCAACACATTGCTCTACTCTTTGGGAGACCAGCTGTTGTGCGTGAGTTGGTGCTGTGGTCCAGAGTTGAAGGCCACGATCTTGCTGCCCCTTTTTGTTCTTATCTCCTGATTGGTTCCCATTAGATTGGTTGCCACCAAACCCATAATCAATTCCTCCATTTCCTCATAGATCCCCACTCTATCTTGCCTTCCACAAATGCCCTACAATATATAAAAAGAATGATATTATAGTTTAATTATTTCAATGGCAAATATGAGACTTTGATGTGCAAAATATTAGCATCAATAAATTTTTCCTTAAGTATTAAAATTTGGTGCATAATTAAGTGTTCAACCCATCTTTGATGTAATAAATTACTCACTAAAACAACTTAATTATGCATTTTTAACACTTCATTCACACCCACCAACTAGTTCTTTGCTAGTCTCTAGCAAAAAGAGTGAAAGAAAATAAAACTTTTGCTTTCATCCAACATAACTGAAGTAAAAAATCTATGCAATAAACTAGATATTATTGTCAAAATGGGTATTGAAATCAAGACAGATCAGATTAAAGCTTTTGTAAAAACTCATGTCATATTCAACACTCAAGTAGGAAAAATGTGTAGAAGATTCAGCTCACTAAGTGCAGCAAGTGTGTGGCAAGATTACCAAGGTTGACTAACATTTCATTATATCTTCACTAGTATTAGCAGCTTGTCATAAAAAATCACAAGTGATCTTACTCTAATTCAAAACCATTGCGATCTTTTTTTTTCTTTTCTTTTCTTTTTCTCTTCGTTTTTTTTTTTTTTTTTTTTTTTTTTTTTTTTTTGGGTTTCCTTAGAGGGGATCAGATCTATAAATGTGTGCTACCTACACTTTCACAAATAAGCCCTTAACACTAGGTTGCCGCACCTCTTGGTTTTCTAGGGAGAATTAGACCTATGAATGTGCGCCTACCCACACTTTTACAACTCGGCCCTTACCACTAGACTACCTAAAAGATGTGATTTTTTTTTTATATACGAAATGATTCATTAGAGTTCTTGTTCACTTCAAGATTAAGCTAGACTTATTGAAATAAAAGGCAACCAAGGTAATCAATTTGTGTATAGTCAAAAATAGCAATCAGCTACTTCATGCATTTCCCTTTTTCAAGTAATTGAATATAAAATATGAACTTCTATGTTGAGCTAAAATCCGAACCATTTGGGGTTACTGCAACCCATAATTCCAACACTCCTTTCCCAAGCATAAAAGTTTAAAAACAGTAATTTATAAAATTTAGCTAAGAAGTTTCATAAAAGTGAACATCAAACTCCATCAAACTAGAGGAGGGACACACATAAAAAGAGACACCTGGCATGTGAAAGAAAAATGAAATTCTCCACCCCCAACTTAAAATGAGCGTTCTCCTCAATTATAAAAATAATGTCAAAAGAAAAACAAAGTGATAATGAAGGGAATGAAGGGTTACCTGGTCAAAAGAGAACAATGGAAAATAGAAAAGAGAAAACACACCTACATAAACTAAAAAGTAAAACATAAAAATGCAAGAACGAAGTGAAACAAAATGACAAACATGTCAAACATCAAGGCTCGGTTGGAGGGTCAGGGTCCAATAGATGGATGGTGGTATCCTCTGGTGAAAAATGGTCAAGGAAATGTTTGAGTCACTATCCATTAACCTTAAAGATATTATCATTGTGTGGATTGAGGATTTCAATAGCCCCATGAGGAAACACTGTCTGAACAATATAAGAACCACTCCATTTGGATCAAAGTTTACCAGCAAACACATGGAGTCTAGAGTTGTAGATGAGAACCTTTTGATTGGGGAGAAAACTCTTTCTTAGAATATGCTTATTGTGGAAAGCCTTAGTTCTCTCCTTGTAAAGTTTGGCATTATCATAGGCATTGTGTCTCAACTCTTCTAATTCATTCAGCTCCAATTTCCTTAAACACCAGAATTGTTAGTAGAAAAGTTAAAGTGCTTGACAGCCCAATAAGCCTTGTGTTCTAGCTCAATAGGGAGATGGCATGCTTTACCGTAAACCAAAAGATAGGGAGACATGACTAGGACAGTTTTAAAAGCTATCCTATAAGCCCATAAAGTGTCTGAAAGGCTCAAAGACCAATCTTTCCTATTGGGGTTGACTGTTTTTTCAAGAATGGCTTTGATTTCACGGTTGGCCAACTCAGCTTGGCCATTGGTTTGAGGATGATAAGGAGTTGAAATTTTGTGATGGACCCCATATTTTTTCATTAACGCCACAAATGGTCTATTGCAAAAGTGGGAACCTCCATCACTAATTAAAACCCTTGGTATCCTAAACCAAGTGAAAATGTTGTCTTTCAAAAATTTTAACACCACCCAATGGTCATTGGTCCTACATGGTTTTGCCTCGACCCATTTAGAAATATAGTCCACAGCAACAAGAATGTAAAGATAACCAAAAGAAAATGGAAAAGGACCCATAAAATCAACCCCCCAACAATCAAAAATTTCTAATGCTAAAATGGGTTGTAAGGGCATCATGTTTCTACGGGTGATTCCTCCTAACTTTTGGCATGGTTCACATGCCTTACAAAAATTGTAAGCATCCTTGAACATGTGGGGCCAATAATAACCACATTGAAAGATTTTAGCCACTGTTTTCTTAGCTGAAAAGTGGCCTCCACACGCACTAGCTTTACAAAACTTTAATAAGTGTGGAATGTCACAATTAGGCACACACCTTTTCAAAATTTGATCAGAATAATATTTGAATAAATAGGGGTCATCATAAAAGAAAGATCTAACCTCCAACTTAAACTTTTTGATGTCTTGAGGGCTCCAATGTGGTGGGGTGTGTCCTGTCACCGAGAAATTGACAATATCAGCAAACCAAGGTAAAGAATCAACAGCTAAAAGTTATTCATCTGGAAAGGAATCTGAAACGGGAGTAGTAGGTTCAGAATTTGTAACGACTAGTCGAGATAAATGATCGGCAACCACATTTTCTACTCCCTTTTTATCCTTGATGCTGATATTAAATTCCTACAACAACAAAATCCATCTAATCAGTCGAGGCTTGGCATCTTTCTTTGTGAGCAAATATTTAAGAGCTGCATGGTCAGTGAATATAACAATTGGAGAGCCTCAAATGTAAGTTCTAAATTTATCCAAAGCAAAAACAACTGCCAGTAACTCCTTTTCCATGGTGGAGTAATTTTTCTGAACCGCATCAAGTGTTTTGCTTGCATAATAAATCACAAATGGAAGCTTACCTCTCTGCTGACAAAGGATAGCACTTATGGCAAGGTCACTGGCGTCACACATGATATCAAATGGCAATGACCAGTCAAGTGGTTGAATTATAGGTGCAGTACAAGCATAGATTTGAGTTGCTCAAAAGCAACTTGACATGCATCAGTCCAATTAAAAACGCAATCTTTCGCTAACAACTCACACAAAGGTCTCAATATGGAGCTAAAGCTTTTTATGAAACGCTTATAAAACCCGACATGTCCCAAAAATGATCTAATATCTTTGACTAATTTTGGAATCGGTAATGTCAATATTAGATCAATTTTGGATTTGTCAACTTCAATGCCTTGGGCTGAGATGATGTGACCAAGGACAATACATTGCCGCACCATAAAATGGCATTTTTCTCAATTTAAAAGCAGATTTTTCTCTTCACATCGAGGTGAGTAAGGCATGCATCAAATGAATCACCATAGACTAAAAAATCATCCATAAACACCTCCAAGATATGCTTAACCATGTCACTAAAAATACTTAACATGCATCGCTGAAATGTTGCGGGTGCATTACAAAGTCCAAAGGGCATTTTCCTAAATACAAAAGTTCCAAACAGGCAAGTAAAAGTAGTTTTTTCTTGGTCTTCAAGGGCTATTTCAATTTGATAATATCCTAAAAAACCATTTAGAAAATAATAAAAACTATGGCCCGCAACTCTTTCCAAAGTTTGGTCTAAAAATGGTAATGTAAAATGGTCCTATCTTATGACAACATTTAGTTTCCTAAAATCAATAAACATGCGCCATCCTGTGATGGTCCTATCTGGGATTAACTCATCTTTTTCATTTTTCACAATTGTAATCCTAGATTTCTTAGGAACCACTTGAGTAGGACTTACCCATTGATTATCCAAGATGGGATAGATGATACCTACATCCAAGAGTTGCAAGACTTCATTTTTTACCACCTCCTTTAGCGTAGGATTCAACCTCCTTTGCATCTCTCAAGTTGGTGATGAATTTTTCTTCAAGAAAATTAGATGTGTACAAATGGTGGGGCTGATTCCTTTGATGTTTGCCATCGACCATCCAAATGCTCCTTTATGTTGCTTAAGGACCCGTAGGAGTTGCTCCTCTTACTCAACTAATAAAGAAAATGAGATAATACATGAAAAAGTGCTAGTTAGCCCAAGAAAAACATATTTCAACAATTCAAGTAGTGGTTTCAAAACCAGATGTTTGCCATCGACCATCCAAGTGCTCCTTTATGTTGCTTAAGGACCCGCAGGAGTTGCTCCTCTTACTCAACTGACAAAGAAAATGAGATAATACATGGAAAAGTGTAAGTTGGCCCAAGAAAAACATATTTCAACAATTCAAGTAGTGGTTTCAAAACCAGGGATAGAGGAACTTCATCCGATGGTTGCTGGTTTATGCATTGAAGTGGCAGATCTTCGAACTTAAGTCACCACAATGAGTCCATTTTGCAACCTGCACTAGAATTTACTGCACTAGTATCCAACAGTTCACTATTTTCTAAGGTTCTAGGTAAAACACGTTCCATTTGACTCTCTTGCTATAATAAAAAAAAAAAAAAATCTTCAGCAAGTAAGCATTCCAAACAATTCACTTCCTGGAGTTCTTTCAAATCTTGTGGTTGCCTACTAGTGTTGAACACATTTAACTCCAACGTCGTATTTCCAAAAGTCAATTTAAGGATGCCACTTTGACAATTTATCAAAGCGTTGGAAGTAGCCAAAAATGGCCTCCCTAAAATGACGAGTGCCTGGAAAACAGAGTGAGGAGTTAATTGAACATCTAATACCACAAAATCAACAGGATAATAAAATTTATCCTCTTCTACCACTCCCTAGGCTTTTTAATTGAACGGTTGACCAATTGAAAGATGATAGAAGTTGGTTTCAACTCTCCTAAACCAAATTGTTCATAGGTGTTATAAGGAAGCAAATTGACACTAGAACCTAAGTCTAGTAGTGCTTGGCCTATTTTGGAGCTTCCTATAACACAAGCTATTGTTGGAGAACCTAGATCTTTATACTTAGGAGGAGTGTTGGAATGGATAATGGAGCTGACTTGTTCCGTGAGAAATGTCTTCTTTTGCACATTAAGTCTTCTTTTAACCGTACACAAATCTTTCAAGAATTTGGCATATGTGGGGATTTGCTCAATGGCATCAAGATGAGGAATGTTAATGCGCACTTGCCTAAAAATATCTAAAATCTCAACATGATGTTTATCTTTATGTGAAGGAACCAATCTTTGAGGAAAGGGTGCCGGGAGAGTTACCTTTGGTTTCAAAGAAACATCAACATCAGAATTTTTACCTTGTGCAGTAGAAATGGAACTTTCACCTTTCTTGCCAGTTTCATTACCCAATGTATCAACTTCTTTGCCACTACGGAGAGTTATTACAGCCTTGCAAGTCCTAACATTTGCTTCTGAAGAAGATGAAGACTCTATGGCAGCAATTTGGACTTGAGGATTTGGTTGGGGTTAAGATGGAAATTTTCCTTTCGCTTGTGCACTCAAGGTTGTGTTCAGCTTGGTCAAATTATTCCTTATGTCATTGATGGCTTGAGAAGTTTGGTTATTTATGGTGGTTTGACTTTGCATGAACTGCTGAAGAGTAGAAGTCATTTGTTGAAATGGGTCATCCATGGGTTTTCTAGGGGCTGGAATTAGTGCATTTTGTTGGGTACGAACTGAATATTGAGCTGAACCAGCTCCCGAATGTGCTGAATTTGTGGGATGATCATTTCTCCAGCTGAAATTAGGGTGATTTCTCCAACCTATATTATAAGTGTTAGAATATGGTGCAGGAAAAGGCTTAGAAATCATGTTAACAGGATGAGAAGCATCACACAAAACTTCTTTAAAAGCTAGAATAGTAGGACATTCGAATGTTACATGGCTAGTATCCTCATAGATGTTACATTTTCCTTGTTTTGGAATACCCTGAAATTCATACACTTTCTTCAACTCAATCGCCTCCAATTTTTTTGACAATAAGGCAAATTTGGCTTTCAAATCATCCTCCTCATTTAAAACATATTTACCCCTCCAACTCAGGATCCTCAATGGTTCAACTCTATCATAGACACAAGAAGTGTCCCATGATTGAGCATTTTAAGCCAAGTAATCAAAATATGCAAATGCTTCTTCCAACTCCTTATTAAAGAATTCTCCATTACACATGGTTTCAATAAATTGTCACATCTTAGGTACCAAAGCATCATAAAAAAGACTAATGATGCACCAATTCTCATAATCATGGTGTGGACAAGCATATAAGAGATCTTTGAACCTTTCCCAACTTTGATAAAAAGTTTCATTTTCCTTTTGAGAAAAAGTCATCATTTGTCTTTTCAGAGCATTGGTACGATGCATTGGGAAAATTTTTTTCAAAAATTCCGCTTGCATTTCTCGCCATGTTCCAATGATGAACCCTAACATTTCAAATTGTTGCATGAAAATAAATGCAGAAGAATAAATAAGACAAGCCGAATGCAAATGATCTGGAAACAACTAAGAAAATGCCGAAAAAAATAAAATCTATCGAATGAAGAATTCACAAGGTCTGAAAATGAAAACTTCCAACTTAAAGATCTAAATAAAAGAAAACGTAAAGCCTCAATAAAATAAAACAACCGACAACCACTAAGAACTTAAAGTAAACTGAGAAAAACCAAAAATAGAAATGAATCCCGAGAGAGAAAGAGCTTCTGCCCCTCTGTTCTGCGTCTCAGCAAAAACTAAGAAAAGAAAAATAAATCCCTCTCCAACAAGGGTTCCATCCCACTAAAATGAAAAAAAAAAAAAACCACAATACACCGAAATGAAAAAAAAAAATGAAGACTTAGAGAGCAGGCGCTTCTGTCCACTCTCCCCTAGACCAAAAAAAAAAAAAACAGTGAAAATCAAAATGAAAAAACCCCTATACTGCATGAGCCTCCCACCAGCTGTCTCCTGCGTGACCTGCTGTGATCCCACAATCTGTTGTGTGTGCATGATTTTTTTTTTTTGCCCAGCCTTTGCTAATTTTGGTTCCAACACATTACTCTGCTCTTTAGGAGACCAACTAGTGTGCATGAGTTGGTGCTGTGGTCCAGAGTTGAAGGCCATGATCTTGCTACCCCTTTTTGTTCTTATCTCCTTATTGGTTCCCATTAGATTGGTTTCCACCAAACCCATAATCAATTCCTCTATTTCCTCATAGGTCCCCACTCTTTCTTTCCTTCCATAAATCCCTTCAATATATATAAAAAAAAAAAAAAATTGATATTATAGTTTAATTATTTCAAGGGCAAATATGAGACTTTGATGTGCAAAATATTAGTATCAATAAATTTTTCATTAATTATTAAAATTTGATGCATAATCAAGTGTTCAACCCTTCTTTGATATAATAAATCACTCACTAAAACAATTTAATTATGCATTTCTAAAACTTCATCATACGGTCACTAGCAGGGAACACATGGTGCTTAGGAGAGCCGTGAGGTATCCATGCATGTGAATCATGAAATGAACAAGGCATTTGAGCTCTATGTTATGCTATGCTATGTGATGACATGCCATGAAATGTCATGATAAGATACATTATGTCATGATAAGTTATGATGTGATATGATCACGATATGAAAATGTTATGAAAAGATAAGAATGGCATGTTACATTATAACAAGCAAAGTACAAGAACCCAAGCTCAAATGATATGAATATGTTTTGAGAAGTCTAAAAGATGAAAAAATGTTTTATGAAAGGTACACATTGCATATGTCTATGTTTTTACGTCAAAATTCATGTCCATGCATTTATTTATGAGTTGCGATTGTTTGTGGTTTGCTTATATATGCCTTTGTTGTCTGCTGTATCTTGACTGTTTACTTCTAAGATTTCTTGAGTCTTACTGTATTAGTTTCCACTACCATTCTCCAACCGGAATAGCAGAAGTTGTGATAGGCGTAGATGATGAAGCGAAAGAGGATGGCACTTCCTCCGAAGAGGATAGTGCCGAAAAAGGAAACTAGCTCTTCTAAGCCCTCAATCCAAGAGCAATTAGAGACCATTGACAAGACCATTACTGAAGTATTTCAACTTATTGATGAACTAAAGTGACTCAGGAACCGTGGCAAGGACCGGTTCCTTGAGAAGAGAGTTAAGCTAGAAAGGCCACAGTCTTTTGGAATTTTTTTTTTTTTAAACAATATTTTGATGGTCCCTTTGTTTTGGAAAATGTTTCAAAACAACTCAATCTTTTGGAAAAATTTAGTTATGGAAGTTTTCAACTTTTGAGATTTTACATTCGGTACCATGATTATTTATTGCCACCATCCGCTGTGATTTACTGCATACCGCTAGATTATAGGTGCATTGCATCTTAACTGTCATATATGAAGGGTATATAACCTTGTGTAACATGTCTTGACATTTCAATCACCGTCAAATCCCAAGCAGGAGCTAGGGGCATCACACCAAGTGGTATGTCACCCAAAGCCTCTTCCCTTTCCCACCATTTGGTTGTGTTGGGAACTCAAGAGAACTTTTGGACAAATGGCGCCTCCTTCGTTAAAACTGAAACTCCATTCCACTTTTGCCCTTCATATTGTGCCTTAGTTCATTGAACCTCATAGAAAATTGGTCTTTTATCTAACTAGGATCTCCCTCAATCTCCTACATATGTACAAGAGTGCCAAGTGGCATGTGAGGAGTGTGTATGTGTGTGTGTGCATGGTGGCCGAAATATCCTTCTCTTTCCAAGGAGATTTTCTTCCACCAATGTCTTAGACATTGTGTGATTGGTCACAAGGGTGGCAACTTGAACCAATTCCCTTGCCCTAGCTGTCCACCTCAAGGGATTCTCTTACCAAAAATCCTTCTAGAAGCCCTACTAAGCATGCAATCCCCTTCTTCCAACAAGGTCTTGCCCTTTTCCAAGACAAGACTCTTCACCTTCCCTTTGCATGTAAGACACATGGCATAAACCAAATCATTTCACTCTATGGTTGCCGTCCATGACCTTTAGGCTTCCCTCAAGTTCCAACTTCCATGTCTCTTCCTCTTCCTTCTAGAAGCTCTCCCCCTTAGTGACAAGTGTCACCACACTATTACCTCATAAGAAAACCTTCTTGCATGTATGACACATTGCCCCCTAGGGTGGGTGTGTGCCCTAATTTTACTATAAGGCCAAATTCTACTTGGGCTTGGGCCTTCCTTTCTATTGCAACCAAGTTCCTCAATGGGTTATTCCTCCTCTCTTGGCCCAAATTATGATTACATAATAAAATAAATAAAAAGCATAGCCAAAAGTCTTGTTCATCATAGTTAAGAATATATTAGAAGAAAGATTTGGATTTTTTAGAGTTCTTGGAGATGCTTTGCAGTAGGTCAAACCTTTTGATTCAAAGCTTTGTATTTTTCAGTTGAAAAGTTTTCATCTTTTGACTAAAATGTTTTGTGCTCATGAGGAGTATATTTTTGTTGGATGTTTCAAGTATGTTTTTTTTAACTTAGGATAGGAAGATCTTGTTGGAAAATTTTAGTTTGATCATGAGTTTTTAAGTCGGAAGAAATTGCAACAAAAATAAGAGTTTTCGCCTTTGGAAGTTTTGGCCCTATGCTATTTTTCATAGTTTTGTTTAGTTTTAAATTTTTCTAAGTTGATATTTGAGTTTATGACAAAATTTACATATAAATTTTGGTATTTTTGGAGTTAGGATGTGAAATCCTTAAACTAGGGGTATTATGGTCATTTTTTATATAATGGTAATTTTACTGTAAGTTTGCATTTTTTATGTTTCTAATTGTTAGTGATAAGGTTTCTAACTTTTAGAAAACCTACTTACAATTCAGTCTATACTCAAGTTCAACTCATGTTCGTTTATGCCATGTTAAATGTCAAGTCACGTCGAGTTTATTCATGATCAGTATGCATTCATGCTTTTACTGCCATGCATGCATCTTTGACATATATGTTAAGTTATTTGTCAACTTGCTGAGATTTGTAATCAAATCTCACCGTGGTATTCTCAACTATAATCCCCCTATAATTGTAGACCATGTGCCAGGATCAGAAGGTGCACCAAAGGTTGATCGACTGGCGACGGCCAATTAGACAACGATGGCACAATGAGGAGCTCACATGCTCAATGCTCTGATTTATCATTAGTATTATGGCATTCTTGACCGAGTTGCACGAGCTAATCAATGGATTAGCCTAGTAGTTGCTTTAATTCCTTCTTGTACTTAGGGAGATCAGTCTCCATCCATCTTCCTAGCAATCTCTTCATATTTATCAACAAGACTACGCAATTTGTTGTGCAGCTTTTTCTTTTCCACCTCCTCAATATTCATTCTACCTACACTATGTGCCTCTCCTTCTAGTTGTTTAATGTGGTTTGGCACAGCACCCTTACTATAGTCTTGGTTTATCGGTCTCACGCCCTCTCGTTTTCTTGCTTGAGAGTCTCCATCGCTATACTCATCTTCCTTAACTTTTCTTCCATCTCCAAAAGTTGCACTTCCATATTTTTGGAAATGGTTTCCTGGTCTCTTATTGTACTGGAGCATGTCATAGTAGGCATGTGAAAACCATGTTGAAACGTCTTTAGGAATTTTGCTCAAATCCCATAGACGTTGCCATTGTTCATGACATGTTTCACCACCAACTAATCTCAACTGCTAACCTGTGACAAGAAAAGGTTGTGGCCCAGTGTGCCCGGTGCACCTTCGATGCCTAAATTAGAGATCTATATGTATTGTTGGGATAAAGGATCATAAAGTTACCTTGGATTGCTAACGTTTGCCCTTTATCTAGGTGCATATTATTGCTGATAAGAATAGTTCAATCTTTTCCCTAAATCTCAAGGACTTGATTATCAAATTCTTGGGATATACTTTAAGAATCAAAGGATCAACATATCAACGATGAACATCTAGAATATCTCGTTGTTTCCTTGGGATAGAATTTTTTATTGGCGATAGTTACCATATTAATCCCATTGTGCGGTATGATCTCATGGTGGCGAGTGTATGGTGTGCCCACAACTTTCCTACTCGTTGGTCACCTTATATGGGCCTCTTACTCAGTATAGTTGAGCTCATATATCGGAGATAAAAGAGCCTCTCCAATTGTAAACATATCTATAAATATAGCATTACTTCTCTCCTTGAGTTAAGGTTGAGATAACACTTTCCATCCCTATTATTTCCATAGTTGTTTTAGATATTAATATAGTCACATGCTTATATGTATAGGTGCTTATTAACGTGTTTGTGATTGATTTGCATAAAGTTACTTTTTGCATTAAACTTTGAACTAGCATGATTGTGCACTTACATGTATACGTATGTATATGCTAAACAATGTTTTCAAAATATTATGTATGTATGAACTTTTATTGAAAACCCCTTTTAACATACTCAAGTTAAGATGGAAGTGACTTTGAATACCATAATGAATTGATAACTGCTATGGTTTTATGATATTTTGTGTTGTACATGCATCATGATATGTTATGTGCCAAACTTCTGAGTGTTTTACCTGCATGATTATTAGATATGATAAGACAATATATGATGAGAAAGCATGCAAGCACGATCACATTGAATGTATGGCATTTAAGATGCATAATTGCCTATGTTATTATAAAGTATAATGGCACCATAATATAAGGGCATATTCCATCGCCAAGATAGGCACACCGATAGTACACCTAATGATTTCTTCCTCATTTATGGATTTCTAATCTTGGAACCATAGGTGGATGGAGATCACAAGCATTGCAGCCTTAACTCACTAAATCAACAGTAAGTATAAGCCAATGAAGAATATGAAAGATAATCAGATGAGTCTTGCATCTGTTAAATGTTTATGTCATGTAAGTATGCGTACACATATTTTTTAAGAAAATGTATATATGTATTATGTTTATTGTATAATGTATTACTTATTTAGTACAGACTTATTTTTATTTTGGATGTTAAAATGTTTCATGTGATGATTCATTTGATGAGAATGAAGTTGCATTTTAGAACTTGGCTTAGGGTGGAGAGAGGAAGAGGTCTCGACAATTTATGAAAATTTTAGATTTGTCTTATTTATCCAACAAATTATTTTGTTAAGCAAAAGACTTTGAATTAGCTAATAAGTGTTTTCTTTCTTTCTTTTTTAATTTTTTAGTATTTAATAAGGGTTTAATTTTGTTTGTTTAAATTTACAAAAAAAAAAAAAAATCTATTTCTCATCCCTGACACCACATACCAACATGTGATTAGTTGTTTTTACCTTTATATTTTAACACATATATATTGATAGGTAAATATGTCAGTTTAAATAGAATGATAAAAATGACAAATTATATATTGGTGTGTAATGTGGAGATGATAAATAGCATTTCTCTTAAATTTATGGAAGCTTTTAAATCGGCTCCTAGGTCATTTTAATAGGGAAGTTATTAGCATCTCATTTCCTCTTATTTTTTTAAACTAGCATTATTATTAGCCCCTTTTATTTTTTGAAACTAGCATTATTATTAACCCTAAAGGAACTAGTTGTTACAACATATTTTCATTCCAACCTTTAATACCTTATCCACATAACACATTTGGAGTTTGCATTGTTTATCATTATAATTTCTCACTACCATTTCTTCTAATAGCATTCTTTATTTTGCCCACAATGCCCAAACAATCTACAATATATATACCAACAATAAATATAAAAAGCTTGACATATATAAAAGCTCGTCAAAACAGGAAGAAACAAAATTTTTGGGAAGAAGGAATAATTCAATCATATACAAAGTCTCATCTCTTTTCTCTCTAGAGGGAATAGTGGTGGTGTAATTCAGTCACTAGAATTTTAGTAGAGGAAGAGGAGTTTCTTTCTTCCATGTGAATTCCACTATTTGCTGTTGGATTATGGAGCGATTATAAGAAATGTGGGGAAACTTAAAATTGAGTGAAGAAGAAGATGTAGCCATTGAACTAGAAGATGAAGCAACTATGGAAGTTCAAAAAAGGGCAAGAGGTGTTTGATAGGAAAGATTTGGACAGAACAATCTATATGCAAGAATATTGTGGAGTCAACAATGGCAAAGACCTGGATATTAAGCAAACCAGCAACTTTTAAGGAAGTAGGACCAAATGTGTTTAACATTACATTTGCCAATCATCTGGATAAAAATTGACTGGAGGACGGAAGATTGTGGTTCTTCATTAGTAGTTTCTTTGTGATTAACCATTTTGATGGTTTCATTCAACCTAACATGATGAAATTTGATAAAGTAGCTTTACAGGTTCAATTCCATAATATGCTTTTGGTGGGCATGAACTAAGAGTGTGGAGAAAAATTGGGGAGGTAAGTGGGGATTGTGGAAGCTGTGGAAGTTGATGATGATGAAGTGGGGTGGGGAAACTTTCTGAGGGTGAAAATTCTGCTGGATGTGGGGAGAACAATCACTCTGACTGGTGTGAAGTATTGGTTTCCCTTACAATATGAGAAATTACCGAGTTTTTGTTTCAATTGTGGCAGAATACTACATGAAGGGGAGTTTTGTCCAGAATCTCCTCAACTCAATGATGAATCAAAACAATTCAGCGCATGCTTACGTGCAATTTTAGATGGTAGGAGGAGGCAAGATAATATGGTGGGAAAGTTTAGTACACTGGCAATGAGTAACGTAAAATATGCAGGGCAGAGTATGGTGGTGAGTGTTGGTGCTGAGGACATCTGAAAATCGCTAGCAAGGAACACAAATTTGGAGTCAAAAGATGGTGAAGGAAGGTGCGGGAATTCAGGAGGAAATCATGGGAGTGATCGAGGGAGGGAAGAGCCTATTAAAGGAACTATGATGATGGAGGAATGTGAGGAAGAGAGTATCAAAGAAGGAAATGTTTTGAATATAACTGATATTTTGCCAAAAGAGGTAGATATGAATGTTAAGGGGCATCAGCATAGAGAAAGGGATCTAAGAAAGGCAACTGCTCTTTATATGGAGTGTGACATGATAATTGAGAGTCAAACTAAGTCCCATATTGAGATTTGCAATAAGAAGACAACCATGGAAGAGATTAGTAGTTTGGGCTCGAAAAAATAGGACACAAAATAATGTAAGTTCTTTGAAAAGGAAGTGGTTGGTGTTTATGACCAGAAAGTATATGGGGAGGGGAGGGAGGTTTTAAATACTTTGAGATCGGCAAAGGCTATTTATCAGCCCTACCAGGATCAATTATCGTATTGAGATGGAATTCTAGTGGGCTTGGGAACCCACGGCGAATTCAAGTCCTTCTTGACTTAGTCAGAAGAGAAGTTTTTGAAGTCATGGTTCTGCAAGAAACATGACTGCATCCTAAGGCAATGGAAAAGTTGAAGTTTAGTTTAGGTTTCAAAAATTGTATGGTTGTAAGTAGTTAAGGTAGAAGTGGTGGTACACTGTTTTGGAAGAAGAATACTCAGATCATTATTATTATTTTCTCTAAGTCAAATACACATGCTGAGGTCGTGACACCCCCAACTCCTGTTTGGGATTGGACGGTGACTGAAGTGTCAATACATGTAACCGAAGGCTACATACCTCTCATTCATAACAAATAAGATGCAATGCACCTAATAATTTAGTAGTATGCAGTAATCCGTAGTGGAAAAATTTTTCTTTACCACATAGGATTGGTGATAATGTAATAACATGGTACCAAAATGTAAGCATCCAAAAAGTTTTAAACTTCACTAAATCCTCCAAAATAAATATTGTTTTCAAAAGTTTCCCAAAACAAGGGACTATCAAAAGTTGATTTCATAAAATCCTTAAGAAATTTTCTTTTCTTTTCTACCACTATTTACATGGTCCCTTTTCAAAATACAATCTTAAAAGGCCATCCATATTTGGCCTTATCCTTGTTCAAAATCCTCCTCATCTCCTCGAAGAGCTACAAAACTTTAGTAATGAATTGGTCAGAGGTTTCCAACCTATCTAGTAAGGATGGCTCTGATGAGCTCTCATGGCTTTTCAAGATCTCCTTGACAATCTGGAAAGCTAGCCACTTCCCCATAGTTGTCTTCTTGCAGTCCTATATCAACTTCTACCATTTCAGGTAGGGAATGGTAGTGGAAACTATCACAGTGAGATTTTGAGAAATCTCAGTAAGTAAACAAGCAACATACAACAGAGAACATGAGCATATAAGAGCAAACCATAATGAATGCATGAACATGAACTTTAACATAAAACTTGACTCATGCAACATTGACTTTTTCAAAATAACATGTAACAAAAATCTTTTGACCTTTTCAAGAAAATGTCTTTTCTATCTTTTCATCTTTGGTTCTTAAACATATAACGTATCATTTGAGCTCAAGTTCCTGGTCATTCACATATTATTTCTTAGAGCTCAATGTCTTATTCATTTCATATAACATGTGGTTGGATACCTCTCCCCTATGCATTGTGTGTTCCTCGCTAGTTACCACATCATCCAATAGCCCACTTGATCGAGGTGACTACGTCGTATTCTTTAACATACTTACTACAGCAATTTGCAAATTTTGCCTTTATCGTATGGCACCAACTAGCTTTAGGTGTAACCCCGCTCTAGTATCCTTTCCACAAAGATCCATTCGAGGTCATGTAGGAAATGCATGCAGTATCATGCGGCACTTGTGTCATGCGAACTCCATTGTTGTGTCACCACCATATAGTGTCATGCGACACTTGCACATTGCATACTATGTGCACCCTTCACTTATGTTTTTTTTTATTATTCACTACAGTGTTAGAGTGTATAAACAACAAGAGAAATAGCAAAGTTAAGGAGATCTTATCTGGTTTTTCGAAGACGATCTTGTGAGCCATAAAATTCTCCTACTCTCCTTTACGCCATTAAGAATAAGAAATTAATCTCATAGATGCCACCAATTGTTAATGCCTTAAATTGTATAGCAGACTAGAATGGATCAAAGAATCATCCACAGCCCACGATGATGATTCAAGCTTCGATACGATGGTCTTCGCGTTCATCCATAACATAAAATAAATATTAAACAAGCAAATAAAAGTAAATAAAGAAAAAAATATAGATTTACGTGGTTCAACATAATGCCTACGTTCATAGATTATTTGGGGGCAAAATCCACTATAATGGGTGATTTACAATGTCTCATGGCTCATACATTTCATAATAAAATAGAGGGATTTAGAGAAAATGTAACGCCCCCAAATCCCACGTACGGACACGTGGAAAATTGCAGCGTCGGGATGATGACAACATGGGTCATCATCCTATCGCCAAGTGCCAAGTGTGTGTACATGCAACAAGTGTGCAATAAAAACACGCAGCGGATAACAAAAGTCTTATAACTAAGTACCAGAATTTTTCATTGTTTAATACAAACCCGTTCAAAATATACATAATAAAATATTACAACCCTCACATATCATTTCAAACCAAATTACAAGGCATAAAACTCTAAATCAATACTCCGGCGGAGCCACCTCCTCGAGCTCAGCCTCCTCCTCCTCCTCGACCTCTACATCAAAATCTACGGTACCAAAATGGTGCCGCAAGTAAGTAAAGATCCAAATGCCACAAGATAAAAATTTATTAAACTCAACAATATGCATGAAAGAATGCAAATGCGCATATCCAATAAAACCACATTTTTCCACGCACGCCAAAATCTCATTTTGGCCCAAAATATATCCTTTAAAACCAGTCATTGCCATTATCCCAGATAATGGCCAAATCAAGAAACCACCATTTTCCTATAAAATGGATCACAAAACCTCAAACATAACCTCGCCATTTTCCTAGAAAATGGCCCGTAACCAATATCAAAACCCGTTCCAATTTATTACATGCACCATGATCTCCCCTAGGGATCATTCGCACACTCTGACTCATGTGCCACATCGTAGGTAACAACTACGCGTGTGACACCTAAACGAGCGATGCCCAGTCTAGGAACCACAGAGTCGACACGACAGCGTTACCATATCGTGCGATCCGATCGTCGCCCAGCGACAACCCATGGGATGTCACTCAGTATTATCCACTCCCGAGTGACCAGAGAAGCTCCACCGAGATAATACCCCATCCCGGCTTGGGGTTGTGATACACACGCACCCAAAAACCCATTTACACAAATAAAACTAGTTTTTCTCAATTTAATAAAAGCATATGAATGCACCATGCAATGAACACCTCAAGACATAATTTAACCAACCAATCATAATATCATCAAAACCAAACCATTTCGTCCTCAATCTATCCGACCCCCGACTCCTCGGACTCAGTCCGGAATTAACCAACCAGTCAATGAATTTATTGTAAAAGCAATAATATATTTAAATCTAAAATAGAATTTGAAAAATACTTACAGCGCTATATGATAATTTTTGAAGGATCACGACGTTGCAAACGGTGGAGAAAAAGCAACGTAACAGTATTAAATACACTGTGGCCGTGGGTTGTAAAATACCCACTTTCAAACGGGGACAAACCAAGACTTGAAATTGATAGGGAATGGCCTAGAGATATTTATGAAGCTAATGGAAGTGAGTTTTGGCCGTGGGTGGCAGTGGAAATGGTGGTGAAAGTGAAAAAATGGCAAATCAGAATTGAGCTCGTGGGAGCTGCTCCGGCAATGGATCGGGGCCGAAAATGGGTGGTTTAGAATGGCAAGAGGTAGGTGATGAAGTGGTAAAGATATGGTGGCCGGAGGTAGAGCGACAGTGGCGAAAATGTACAAAAATCACGCGGCTTAGATGGACTCTCGGCGGCAAACGGCGGCTCGGATGGAGGTGAAACTTGGTGGGGTGGTTTACCGTCTGGAGGGGAAAGTTTATGGGCGGGTGGTGTAGGCCACGATGGCCGGACGGCGGTGGTCTGGGCTAAGAATGAAACTAGCGACAAAGGAGAGAGAGAGAACGTGCTGAGCGCGGAAGGAAGAAGAAGGAAGAAAGAAAAAGAAGAAAAAAAGAAAAGAATGAAAGGAAAAAGAAAAGGAAAAGAGAAAAATAAAAAGAAAAAGAAAAGATGGGAAAAAAAATGAGGTCCAATCCTCACCTCCGGAGTCTAAAAACTGATCCGACGAAAACAAATTTTAAAAACTATAAAATGACTAAAATAATTTAAACACCACATCAAACTAAAATAAATCCAATTAAAATACAATAATTTAAAATAAAAGAATTTATATTAATTTAATTAAAATACTCTTTTAGTGAAAATACACGTAAAAACAGGGTATCACATCCTCTCCCCTTAAAACAAATTTCGTCTTCAAAATTTACAAGATCAAACACTAACTTGAAGCAAGCTGCATGATTCTACTGAGACCAAGTTTAAGAAACGTAACGTCATTTACTCAAACAAATAGGGATACTGCTCTCTCATGTCCGCTTCTCTCTCCCAAGAGAAATCTTGAGCTAACGGATCTCCCCGTGCCACCTTTACCAAAGGTATTGTCTTGGATCACAATTGTTGCTCTTTCCAATCCATAATCTGTGAAGGAACAACCTCATAAGTAAGGTCCGGTTGCAACTGAATACGCTCTAGGTCGACAAAGCGCGACTCTTGTTGTCCAAAACTCTTCTTCAAGGATGATACATGGAAGACATCGTGAATATCTCCAAAATATTCTGGCAAAGCAATTCTATAAGCGACGGACCCTACCTTCTCCAAAATCTGAAAAGGGCCAACATATCTCAGATCCAGTTTCCTACTTTTACCAAAATGCTTAACTCTTTTCATGGGAGAGACTTTGAGATAAACCCAATCACCTTCTTCAAAAGATAACTCTCTCCTCCTTGTATCTGCGTAGCTTTTCTAACGACTCTGAGCTGCCGCCATTTTATCCCTTATAATTTGAACTTGACTTTGCATCTCTTAAATTATTTCGGGCCCAACTATTTTATTCTCCCCGACTTCACCCCAACACAATGGCGATCTGCACTTCCTCCCATAAAAAGTTTCATAAGGAGTCATCTGGATGGACGCATGGAAGCTATTATTATAAGCAAATTCTATGAGCAACAAGTGATTTTTCCAACTTCCTTGAAATTCCATAACACATGCCCGCAACATATCTTCAAGGGTCTGAATAGTGCACTCTGATTGGCCGTCTGTCTGAGGGTGATACGCAGTACGAAACTTCAACTTAGTACCCAATGCTGCCTGCAAACTTTTCCAAAACTGAGATGTAAACCTTGGGTCCCGATCCGATACAATACTCTTCGGTATGCCGTGCAACCGCACTATCTCTTTTATGTACAAGCAAGTCAACTTACCCAAGGAATCAGTGTTATTAACAGGCAAGAAATGAGCACTCTTAGTTAACCGGTCAACAATCACCCAAACCAAGTTCTTTCCACTAGGAGTCCTCGGTAAGCCCACTACAAAATCTATCGTAATGTCGTCCCACTTCCACTCAGGAATAGAGAGGGGTTGGAGCATACCAGCAAGTCTTAGATGTTCGACCTTGACTTGACGGCATGTGTGACATCTCTCAATATACAAGGCAATATCCTTTTTTATTCCTTCCCACCAATAATTTTTCTTCAAGTCTCGATACATCTTCGTACTGCCAAGATGAGCTGAATAAAAGGCCGCATGAGCTTCTGCCATAATTCGCTCCTTGAATTCTGAGTCTTTGGGGACTACTCTACGATCTCAGAACAGAAGAATTCCATCCTTATCCATATTATAATGCAACAGCCCTCTAGATTTTATGACTCTTTTTCTAATATCCAAAAGATTCAGGTCCTTCCTTTGAAGAGTCTTCAATTCCTCAAAATCAACTACTCGAATATCAAGAATTGAAGATAATATTTCCTCTTACTGCGAACTTTCAATATGAAGTCTTCTCATCCCGCAAAGTAAAGAATCCAATGATGACGATTCAGCTTCATCTTCCAAGTGCGACTTTCGACTCAAAGCATCTGCAACTATGTTTGTCTTCCCTGGATGATACTTGATCTCGCACTGGTAATCACTGATTAACTCTAGCCATCACCTCTGAGCTTGCACTATTTGCCTCTGATTTGTTCTTCCACCACGTCTGTAATAGCCCTCTAGAAATTCAATTGTGAAATTTCTATTGGCTTTAGGAATCTCGTGAAGACCCTATAAGTTTTCACGAATCCATTAATCATATAGGTTTTAGTCTAACTACATAGTTACTATTATTACTCATTATGGTATCAGAAGTGTGTTTTTTATTATTGGAGATAGTTAAAAGTGTCTAAATGTATTATGGTTTATGCCATTAGACTCGGTGGGTTATTTAAGGTCTTATAGCGCAATAACTTTTTTTCATATTTTCGGACGAAATGTCTGTTCAAAACTGTAGATATTATTGGATAAAAATATCTTGAGCTGATTTTTGTGGATATTATTAGATAAAAATATCTTAAACTGATTTTCGTAGATATTATTAGATAAGAGAGACCTACACTTAACTCTCACTCCGGATAAGAGAGACCTATACTCCACTCTCACTCCGGTAAGAGAGACCTATACTTAACTCTCACTCTGGGTAAGGGAGACACATACACTCCACTCTCACTCCGGGTAAGAGAGACCTACACTTAACTTTCACTTTGGGTAAGAGAGACCTACACTCCACTCTCACTCCGGGTAAGAGAGACCTACACTTAACTCTCACTTTGGGTAAGAGAGACCTACACTCAACTCTCACTCTAGCCTCATCTCTTCCATATCTCGTCCATAAGTATCTCCAGCCACCCCCACGAAATTATCTTCATTTACACTTTCCATTGAAAGAATACCAAACACTCTCTCTCGGACAGCTTTTAGGTGTTATTTTGCACGTCCATTTCAAAGCTTTTGTAAGTGTTTTATCATAAAGTCTCCTACATATAAGTTGTTCATTTTTTAGTCTAATTTACGTGGATATCTTATTTGTCCCATTTTAAGATCCTTTGGTCAATTAAATATTGCGTAAAATATAGAAAGGTCATTCTGAGAGATAAACTGGAGAATATGTTATAGTTTGGAGTTTTTGACCAAGCTAATGGATAGATATTGGTCTGAAATTTTTACGGAGTATTGTTAACATGTGTATATGATTATTGGTTGAGGATTTTTGCATGATTAAAGGTTTTGATGAAAGATTTTTTTAGATTTAGAAACTTAGAAACAGGAAGAGGAAAAACAGTTTATGTTTTGAGAAAGTTTAACTCTTTGGTGTTCTAAACCTATTATAATGGCTTTGATAATTTTATTGGAGGATCCTAAGCCTTTTATATACATGTTATAATATTATTTTGAAAATATTTGATGTTAGTTTCAAATATATGAAATTTTATGCAAAAAAATATATGGATAGGCCAAAGTGTGGATGTTATTGGCTCAATTTATGTTTTGGTTAATGTTTAACCATGTGATCTTGAATTAGAAGCTTATATATGTTTTAGGACATCTTTTTAAATCATGTGATGGTTTGGTTTGAAGATCACATCTTTATAAGTCATAGATCAAAAGGTTAATCAAAACAAGTTAGAAACAAAAATCAATGGAAATAGCATATGGGAATTTCGGCCCTATGGAGTTTTAATAGTTGTGATTAGTTTTAAATTTTTCTAAATTGATATTTGAGTTGAGGATAAAATTTACATGAGGCATGTAAATTTTGGTGACTTTTAAAGTTAGTATGCAAAATCCTTAAGTTATAGGTAAAACGGTCATTTTCCTACATGTAGAGAGTAAAATAGAAATTTTACTCTTTAAGTTAGTATTTTCTATATTTCAAATTATTAGTGATTTAGCGCTAACTTTTAGAATCACTAATTACAGTTCCTCGTGATCGCGCTTGAGGTTTTATAAGCGAAGATCGAGGTAAGTTAGCTTTTGACTTACTAGCAGTCTACTGTGTATGTGTGCTAAGTAAAGGAACTACAGTGTATGTATGTGTGTTATCATATATGTCATGCCATGTCAAGTTATCACGTAATTGTCTGTTATACAGAATTTATTCTGTCATCAGTTTTTATCTGTTACATAATATATTCTGTCATGTATTGCTGTACATTACAAGTACGTCATGCTAAGTATGACATCTATTACATGTATGTCAAGTCATGTAATATTCACTATTGCAAATATGTCATGTTAGATATGTTGTCTATTATATGTTATGTCATGTTACGAAATGTTTCTATCTCAAGTTGGTCATATTTTTCAAGTTATGTTCAAGTCACGTTATGTTACGTCAGGGCTTCAGTCCTTTCATATTCCAGTCACATTTCATTTTGAGTTACATTCAGTTTCGTGGAGTCCACAACAATTGTGGCACATGAAGTATGGGGTCACAGCAATTGTGACGCATACACTACGTGAGACACTGCAATTGTGACACATAGAATACATGGGGCCACAACAACTGTGGAGTATGTATTTAACTGCATTGTGACACGTAGAATACATGGGACCGCAACAACTGTGGAGTATGTATTTATACGTAGAATACATGGCCACAACAACTGTGGAGTATGTATTTACACGTAGAATACATGGGGCCACAACAACTGTGGAGTATGTATTTAACTGCATTGTGAGGTGTAGAATACATGGGGCTATAACAACTGTGGAGTATGTATTTACACGTAAAATACATGGGGCCACAACAACTGTGGAGTATGTATTTTGAATGTTAAGTCAAGTTTCAAAACAAGTTCATGTTAAGTCAAGTTTTAGATCAAGTTCATGTCAAGTTAAATTCAGTTCATGTTTCAATTTAAGTTACGTCAAGTTATGCTTTAATTACTTATGAATTTGATTATGCATTCATGTTTTTACTGTCATCCATGCATCATTAGCCTATGTGGAAGTTTTTTGTTAACTTACTGATATTTGTAATCAAATCTCACTGTGGTAGTCCCAACTACCATTCCTCCCGAATGGTAGATCTTGTTATAGGACCTGAAAGAGAATCAGGAGCTGACCAACTAGACACAGTTGACTAAACGACGATGCGACGTCAATGTTAATATAGTAATTAACGTAAATTACTACTTGTACTATAGAGTTTCATTTCCAGTACTTTTTGTATCATAAGCAATTTGGACTAGTGTTGTGATTTTAGTTGTTCAATGGGTCTTTATATATGAATTATGTTTTAAGCATTTGGGATATTTTCAGTTTGGTGCATAGTATTCCTAACTTAAAAGTAAATAAAGAGAAAAATATAGATTTACGTGGTTCAGCATAATGCCTATGTCCATAGTTTTTTTGGGGGTAAAATCTACTATAATGGGTGATTTACAATATCTCATGGCTCATACATTTTATAATACAATAAAGGAATTTAGAGAAAGTCCTTTAGAGTCGCTATGTGTTGTGAAGTTTGTACGTAAAGAGCTTTTGTGAAGAGCTTATGGAGAGTTTGTGTGTAGAGTTTGTTAGATTTGTGGGGGATCTCTTCCTTATATAGAAATCTATTTTTTTGAAATGATTGAGTACAACTTGCCTTATAAAACTTTTCATTTTAGAAGTCTGAGTTTATTTCTTTTTAGGAGTTTGCTTTTCAAAATCTAAGTCATCTCGTTTTATCTATTTTCGGTTTTATCTCTTAACTGGGTTTTTTATCTTATCTCGTAGCTAAATTATAAGCTCCTGATTTAACTACTAGAACATCAACTTACATTATTTTGTAAATTTATTTTGGGAAATGCTAACTTAATGCACCAAAAACATTAAAAAAAAAAAACTTACATATCCACGTAGTTTTTTTTACTATATCTTCCATTTCCTATGTTTTTAAATTTCTTAATCGAGAGTAGTGTATGCGTGAATATATGAATATTTTGTACGTTTTTTATGCTTTGCCCATTTACTTTTGTAAAACTTTGTTTATAAATCCGCTACATTCTCGTTATAAATTGTGAGAAGGTAAAAAATAAAATAAATAATAAAATAAAAAGGAGGGCAGAAAATTACCCAAACGGTGCCAAAACCCCAGAGCACCGAAAAACGTGGCCCTTAATCTTAATGATTATGGAGCAGACGCATCATTCAGTCCAATAATAACAATAATTTAATCAGTTAGGAGTCCTAACTTTCCAATGAATTGACATCACCAAGCATAAAATTTCATGCTGACAGATAATTAGCCACAAAACAATCATAAAAAGTACTCTAATTTCATGTTTATAGGACTATAATAAAAGACTCATGCAAGTTCCATAGACCCCGCCTTTTTTTTTTCTTTTGCAAGTACAGACCCCACTCAGATGTTGCCTTTCCCAACACATGGAAGACGCCGTATTGCCAATACGATACTGGAGGATACAATACACACGAGAAATACTTTCGTTCCCGAATTTTTTTTATTTAATAATTAAGAAAATATTTTTTAGTAATATTATGAGTTTTTTTAAAAAAACAATTAAATATATAAAAAAATGAATTTAAAAAAAAAAAATTACCTTCTTTGGTGGCAATTGGGGCTACATCCCTCGAGGATGTAACATGACTCTTTTCACAAATGCTATAATCTCTTATTATTTACCATATTGTAATAAGATTTTTCAGCCAATATAGAAAACATTCATTTACCTTTAAAAGAAATTATACTATGCCGTTTGAGTTTGTCTCATCAATTTGATACTCATATTTTTTATTTTTTTTATTTTTTTTTATATAATAATTTAGAAAGTGACTATTAATATATTGATATTTTTTTTAAGATGCTTAAAATATGTTGGAAAGAAAAAGTAAAAAAATAAAAAATAAAATATAATTTACACCAAGGGCATACACAGCAGTCAAACGTCGGCAACATAGTAACACTACCCTTTATCTTAAAATATAAGATTTTTTTGTAAGTAAAAAATATGAGATATTTTAATTATTTTGTTTGTCAACATAATTTGAAATCATTAAAATACCCAATGTTTTATACTAAATCAATCAATTATGTTTAATTGATGGTCTATTGAGTAGAAGAACATGGGATTGTACTTTCATGGTCTCAACTCATCTTCATTATATTATATATAAATATATATATATATATATATTACTTATTCAGTATTTAGATCCCAGTATTTGAAGCATTGAAGTCTCGTTTGGAACTTGATAGTTCATTTTAAATTGAATTTAACATCCAAATACATAACTCTCAAATCACTAAATTCATCTTAACTCAAAATCTTTTTACACGTAAAACCTACAACATTTTTCAACTCAACACTTATTTATATGCAGAACCCACAACCTTTTTTCAACTTCCCATAAATACATCTAAACTATCTTAACATCCAAACACACATAAAATCATCTTAATTGAATCTTACAAAACTTATCTTGCTACCTCAACTCACTACTATTTATAAAGAACTAAACTTATCTCAACTCAGTTCAACATCCAAACATCTAGTATTCCTCAACAATATTTTTTTCATTTAATTTATTTTTCTAAAAAAGAAGTAAATAAAGATGAGTTATGGTAATTTAAAAGTTTGTGTCAAAACAATTGTGGGACTCGTTCTAGTTATAAAAAAGAAAACACGAATATTTTTTTAATTATTGTTTAACCCAATTTAGTTGTGTTTCTAGTGTCAAAAAACCCAATTGCAAATATAAATTTTCAATAAAAGTTGTTAAAATAAATCGAGAAGTACCACCAATTAAATAAGGTATTTGCAAGTTTTGTGTTTAACACTAGTTACCATGAGATTAATTTAAGTAAACAAAATGTTAAAATATCAATATTTTCTTATGTTAATTAATGAGATGTAATTAATTTTTACATATACATATTTGATATGTCACTGAATAAACTTAGACGTAAAATTATTCAAAGCTTTTATTTGCTTGCCAAGGGCGCATTTTCGAAGTATACGGCAAAGGAGTATTAATTGCTCTGCAGAAAACATAATAATAATAATAATTAAATTAAATTTTAAAAAAAAAAAAAAAATTGACAGGGCGAGAAAAACATGGTCAAAAGAAACTGAAAAGTCATGAAAGATGGGCGCATTCATTCAATGAGTCAGTATTCAAAATCAAAGAGAAAAAGCCCTTTCAGCTTTTGGCTAACATACGCAAATGCCAAAACATTATAGATTCAGAGAACAATTCTGTAGCTGGACAAGTCCAAAAACAGTCTTTAATAATTATTTTGAAACTCATATCTCTCTCTCTCCCTTCCCTCCCTCCCTCCCTCCCTCCCTCCCTCCTATTCTTTTTACTTTTTACTGTAATACGCCATATTTCTTTTCCTTATCTAGGGCGAACTGTACAAGAAACATAGTAATAACCTGCCGTAGACACTTTTTTTCTTTTTTTTGCATCAAAGGCCTGATCCTCATGTCCCACACTCATTACTCTTTTCCCCTGTTCTGAGTTTCTCTAAGCGCTCAAGCCAAAAATCCACCCAGATCTTTAAGCTCCCACCCCAAGGAAATCAATGAAGGGCATTTTGATTTTTTCATTCCTGTTTTGATTTTCACCAGCAGACACTGGTATATTGGTTTTATTGGTGGCAACTGACTCTGCTGCAGAGACTTCCGAGTTTGAATCTGAATGGCCAAAATGGTCCATCCCCATGACTGTTCCAATAGGCCCAACCTTGTAGAACCCATTTCCAGTGCAGTAGAACTTGTCCAAACACCCATCTCCAATCGTCACCATCTGATCTCCAGAGAATCCTGCGGCCCAAAACAGAATATGAAAAACAAGTACAATAAAAAATAAATGAACCAAACAAGATTGAAAGGCCAATAGAAATTTAAAAAATATATATAAAAAAATACATATTTTAACATTCTTTGGAAAGAAATAGAGAAGAAAAACATACCCATCTTTGATCCATGGTACCGCTGAACTGGACTAAAATGGGTGAAAAAACTGGGGGGCACTTTCTCAGAAGAGGGAGTGAGGGAGAGATCAGTGCAGGTTGAAGCAGATTCATCCACGGTGCTTGAGTTGGCTGATTCACTGGAAGCCTTGTTTTGGTAAGACATTTCAAAACCTTTGGTAAGGATCTGAGAAGGAGAGGGCTTTCTCCTCCTGTAAACACTAGACTGTTCTCTGTGTTTTCTAGCCATGATCACATGCCAATGATTCTTGACTGCATTATCTGTTCGGCCCGGGAAGAGTCTAGCAATCATTGCCCATTTGTTTCCATAGAGCCTATGTGCAGCCAAGAGTCTTTCCTCTTCTTCCTCAGTGAAAGCCCTCCTGTTGATCCTTGGGTCTAGCTGATTAAACCACCTCAATCTGCAACTTTTCCCTGAACAAAGATATATAGTTTTAAGATCATAGACAGGAAAAATGAAAAATTAATTGCTATCTTTGATGGGTCTTCTCATCATACCAAGCGATAATAAAAAGATTAAAACCAAATGTCCCCGTAGACATTTTAAAGTTGTATTAGGATCTGATAGTTTTCCAAAATACCCAATCCAGAAAAAGAAAAAGCTGATCACTTTTTATTCTCCCTTAGAAATGATCAATCCACATAGCTATAGCTTAGTGGAGATTTCCACCCATATTAGTCCCTGGAAACTTTTCTTGATAAAGCCTTTGAGTTACCTGATCTTCCTTCGAGATTCTCGGCAATCAAGTTCCAGTTTTGAGGACCAAATTGTGCCACAAGCTCTTTGAGCTTGGCATCTTCAGCTGGCCTCCAATGGCCTCTGGCACAAAGCTTAGTGTGCCCACTTTTCCCAGCAGCAGAACTTTTACTTTCCTCTTCCTCACCAAATTTCAATGGCAACCCTTTTCTCTCAACCCCAAAATACCCATTACTCCCATCGTCGGCTGTCTCTGTTCCCACGTTTTCTATTGGCTGAAAACCCCATGGGTTCTTACCATTCTCTAACGAGGGGCCCAAAATCTGAAACCCCGATCCAGATATCCTCGAACTTCTCTCTCCAGGATGATCCATGGCCTCTACAGTGTCACAGAGGGAAAGTTGAGAAGTAGGAGGGGGCATAAAGTTCATATTCTGATAGACACTCATTCTCATGAAAATCCCAGGTAAGTGTATAAATATATGAGAGAAAATGCAGGAAAGGAAAACAGAACCAAAAACAAAAATAGATCTTTCTCCAATTACAATGCCACAAATAGGAAATGAGTTTGAAATAATCAAAAGATTCTTCTATTCTTGCTAGAAAAAGGGGGCAAATGAGATGAAGATCAGAAACTGTAGGGGATAAACTGCATTTTTCTACTCCCTCTCTTTTACTCACAAGAAGAGCTGGCGCTTAGCAGCAGAAGGGAAAGGGAGAGAAACAAATGAATGAAAGGGGACGGGACGGCGTTCTAGGTGGGGCTGAGAAAAACCGGAGGAAACAAAAACGCTTACTTTAAAGAAGATGGGAACAGCAATCGATAGGTTTCACTGGGAAAACAGAGAAAGAATAAACAAAATAGAAGAGAAGAACGCACACGGTTCTCACTCCCACTGCCACTCCCACTCTCTTCTCTGGAAAAAGAAAATGAGGTCAGGGTTCTTATTTTGAGACTGATTTCTCTCTCCCCCTCTCGGGAAAATATGGACTCTCTCTCTCTCTCTAGTAAAGTCTGTGCTATGCATGCACTTCGAGAACCGCTCGTGTGGGTGGGTGGCCCTGGTGGGAAGTCCCTCAAAACATTAAACAACATGCTCGGTCTTGGTCTTGGGGATTTGCTTTCTCTCTCACTCTCGGGCTTTGGGGGAAAACCAGAATCTGCATTGTCTGTTTGTGAAAGATGTTTTTACTTTCCTTATATTTTCCTTTTGGCTACAGTCTTGCTTTTTTCAAACGGACCGAACTTTAAAGAAACCAAAATGACCAGATTATTAAGCATTACCTCCCACACCTGTGGCCCTGTATGATCCGTGTGCTCGTACGGCCTGACTCCTCTCCCACTGATTAACACAACATATTCGTTGTAAATAATTTCACAGAACTTTGTTTTTACTGCTATCTGTTTTCCAATTGTTCTGCTAACTGTTATGCTTCTGGTTTTACCATAATTTTATATTTTCAATACACTTCTCTGCTGTCGTTTTTGCAATCAATCGTTCAAATTTATGGGTGAATATCAAGAAACCAGCTTGTGCTTTGTCCTATAATTTGATTCTAAAATCGTTGATGTAACCATGTGCTGTCACATTTTTTAAGATTTTTCAATTCTTTGCTACAGTCATCATGTGTGTTTTTCCCATTTTTTCAACAGTGGTTTTCATCCCATTTTTACAATGAAGAAGGATGGGAAACTACAAAAATAAAGAATACACATCCAGATATAGTTTGCGTCAAATCGCCCACTAAGAACCTCTTTGGAATTTGGATTGAGTTTAGTCTAATTTTAAATCAAGTCTAATATTTAAATATCTAACTCTTAAATCAATAAACACAGCTCAACTCAAAACATCTTTATACGTTAAACACACAACCTTTTTCAACTCAATAATTATTTATACGCAGGATCCATAATCTTTTTTAACTTCTCATAAATATATTTAAACTCATATTAACATTCAAACACATCTAAACTCATTTTAGGTATATCTCATAAAACTCACTCCATTATTTTAATTCACTACTATTCATAAAAATCCAACTCAGTTTAACATCTAAATGGAGTAAGTCCAACATTTTGTTAGAAATCCAACCCCCTTCCAAAAAGGAGATTGAAGAGTAAATTATATGATTAAATGAGAAAGTTATCCATATTTATATAAAAAGGATTACATAATTACATTAAAAATATAAGAAATTTTTTGAAAGCATATATATATATATATATATATATTTCTCATTTGTTTTGTTTATCTCTACCAGAGAGAAATTATGTTATTTGGATTTTATAAGTGTGGATATTATGGTTCAATTTGACATTCAATTTCTCATGGATATTAGTGGGTAAGTGTAACCGAAAATTCATTTTGACTCGTAGGAGTGATCATGGGTCTTGACTTTGGAGAATACCTGATCTTGTATGTCAATGGGTTTTAAAAGGAAACGAGATGTGAATAAAAAGAAAGAAAAAAAAAATATGGCGTTCGGTGGTTGATCCAAAACCCATTAAAATTGTGGCTATGAAAAAAACAGTAGTTCGACCTGTAGTCATCGCAGTTTAAAAGGGTAAAAATAAACAGTAACTTTTCATGAGCAAAACTGTATAACTCAGTAAACATGATTAATCTTCCTGAGTAAAAAATGCATTCACAGGAGTCTTTTTCTTTTTCTTTTTCTTTCCTTGGTGGAGATGACATTAATTAGGATTTAATACGTTTATAGCCTTTTGTCTCTAGCGTTACTTTCACTGCCTCAACAGATACCGTTCTTGTAAATTGCATAAACGAAATCTGTTAATCCTGTAAATTTAGATAACAAATATTCATGAAACTACGCACCAACTTCTTACCTTTAATTAGAGGGAAAAGAAAAGGGTTCTTGACTGGTTTTCCACGATAAAACAGTAAAAAAAGGATAGAATTATACAATCTTTTGCATTGCTTTCTCCCATCTTTTTTTACAAAGTTGAAATAAATAAATATATCAAGTACCCATCGTTTTTATAATGAATCGAAGTCTTCTTTTCTTTGTCACTTTTTATTGATATTTGGGTTACTTTCACTTTGTTTAGTTTAATACATGATAATGTTTTGTTAGCCGAACCTATATAAAATCAACATCTATTATATTATTGTTGTCTTTTCTTTTTGACTATCGAAATGATTGTCCTGGTTTTTTTCTTTTTTTTAATGCCCATTTTATATTTTCTCACAAATGATGGATACACGGGGAAGCTTTTAAGGGCGGTACACGAAACAACCCAAAATTTTTACTGTTTTTTTTCTTTATTTTTGTCACTTTAGTCTTTGGCATGACAAAATGAAAGTAAAACAAGGCAACTGCGTAGAACTTCTAGTGTACCATGTTGTGTGGAATATTACGACCCACTAGTAAAACATCCCCACCCATTACATTAGGCATTAGTTATATCCGATGCAAATAGTCACGATGACCAAAATAACCGAATATTCCCTCTGTTTGTGTACTTTATATGGGAATTCTCTTGATTGTGTAGTCTACGATTCTTTTATTTATTCAAGTTTTGGTAATGTTAATTAGTATGAAATATATGTATTATGTACGAAAAGGCCAAAAACTAGTTTTTTTTTTTTTTTTGCCTAGTTACACTCGTACAATTGAGAATGGCGGCCTGAAACTTTGAAATTCGCTAGGAGAGTAGTCCAATCTTGTTTGGAATTTTTAGGCTGCGTTTAGATGTTGAGTTGGATTGAGATGAGTTGAGCTATTTATAAATAGTAGCAAGTAAAGAGGGTGGAATAAGTTTCATGGACCTCACCTAAAATAAGTTTAGAGATATTTATGAAAAGTTGAAAGAAGTTGTGAGTCCCACGTATAAAGAGGTGTTGAGTTGAAAAATATTATAGGTCTCACATATAAATAAATTTTGAGTTGAGATAAATTTAATAATTAAAAAATTAAGTATTTAAATGTTAAATTTAGTTTAAAATTAGATTGAACTAAATTAATACGAGAACTTAATTATCTAAGTGAAGTATATTCAGACTTGTAATGCAGGAGTGTACTTGAAGGTGGGTGATTCTTTAATGATGATTGGAATTCTGATCTCATTTTTCGTTATTTAATGATTTGAGATCTTTGTCAATTGTTCCGGAGTTCTCATGCCTTCTCCGTCAACTTGTTAGGCATGCGAGGGCTGTTAATGATTCGATAATATGGGCCAGGTCGTTTAGGGCTTTTTTTTTTTTTTTTTTTTTTTTTTTTTTTTTTTTTTTTTTTTTTTTTTTTTAATGTAATACAGTGTGAAAGTAGAAAAGATAAAAAATAAAAACTCGAATTTTGGAACAAAAAACTTCCGTTTAGTTAGATAAATGAGATCAGATATTTTTTAAAAATTAAATAAAATATTATTATAATATAATTTTTTAATGTTAGTATTGTTTTGAGATTTGAAAAAATTGAATTATTTATTATATTTTATATGAAAATTTGTGAATATTATAATGATAAAATGAGATGAGATGATCAAGATGTTTTGGGTAAACAAATGGATCAAATATCCCTACAAAGCATGCACCATCTTAAATGACGGTTTTTTTTTTTTTTTTACAATTTGCACAATTGTATGAACTGTGTTGCCACCGCTGGAAGCGGTGAATGCTAGTGGTACACTGCAGTTTGTTGTTCTAAGATGTTCACAAAAAGACTCGTATTCCCTGTCTCAAGATCTTCGATTGGAGAAAAAGAAAACATAAGAGGAAGACCCACGTTGATTGACCCTAACCACCACTGACCAAATTTCTTCACGTTTTCTTGTGAAAATGCGTGGAGTCCATGCGCTAGTGATAATGAGGTGGGACGGGTCAAATTTAAAAGATTTTGGAGTGGCAAAACTACTGGTATGATGTGTGTTACCATCAGATATATTTTGATGTGGCTGCACTTAGTAGCCAAGCGTGGGACAAGTCGCATGTGAGGATTACTTGCCGATATTTTTCGTTGCGGTTCCACTTCATATCAGTATATCAACAACTATAGAGTAGCATGCATGGTGGGGTGTGTGTAGATTATCGATCGCCAGAATGCGATAAATTGGGCCTACAGAAAATAGGTGGAAAGGAAAAGTTAAAAAATTTGGATAAAAACTAATAAATAGATCTATACCAAAATAGGAACAGAGAAAAGAATAAGAGCTGGTGGAACAATAGATTGGAAAGATGAAGAGTTTATTCTTCTAGAGAGAAGTTGGACTCTCTCTTTCTAAAGAAAGAGAGTGGCGTTGCTACCTCATTGTTGAGTTGTTTACACATTTGATTGATTATATGTAAAAAAAAAAAAAAAAAAGGAGTAAGGTATAATTAAAAAGTAAATTGAGAATTAATTAAAGTGAAATATTTGATTGGTAAAAAAAAAATTATAAATTGACATGATTTATGGTATTGTGATATATAAAATGGTAAAACTCTTTTTTGTTTTCGTGATTATTTTGATTTAACTACTACTGAAATAGAATATTTTGATACTGGTGCATTCCGATGTACCGTTTTGAAATTAATTATATATTATATATAAATATTTATGTGTATATATAAACTAATAACTACTAAAATAAATACATATATAAAAGTGTGTATCATCTATATATATATATATATATCATATGTGTATATATATAAATGAAAAAATTAAAGATTTATAAAATGAATACACGTTAGGAAAATCATAAACTTGAATTAAGACACAAAAAAAAATTAAAAAAGAAGAAGAAAATAATAGAGAAATTATTAAAAATAATGATATTTAAAAAAAATGAAGGGACATATTTAAAATTACAAAAAATTAAAATTATATAAATATAATTTATATTTTAGAATTAATTAAATACTATCTAGATTTAAAATTTATTTAAATACCATTCAAACACAAATAATATTATAAATAAGTCTAAATGGAATAATAGGGCATAGAATGTCAATTCCAGCTAAAATAGCCAAAATTTGGTCGCAATGGCTGAAATGGATCAAAAGAAATGAAATTTTAAGCGAGACGAAATGAGAAGGTATAGTGTAACTAATATTAGACCAAAACTAAAAATTCTAACCACAACAACTGTAACAAAATGGAATTTAAAACTATAGTCTTTACTAAAAGGAAATTTCTATACAACATAATACAATCTCACTTTTATCATATTAAGTAATATGTGACATATTTATCATTATTCAATAATTATTAATTACATATTTCTTTATAATCTAATAATAATGAAATATGCAAATAGTCACTATGACCAAAATAACCGAATATTCTCTCTGTTTGTGTACTTTATATGGGAATTCTCTTGATTGTGTATTCTACGATTCTTTTATTTTATTTTCTAGTTTTGGTAATGTTAATTAGTATGAAATATACGTATTATGTACGAATCGCCAAAAACTAGTTACACTGATACAACTGAGAAGGGAGGACTGAAACTTTGAAATTTGCTAAGAGAGTGGTCCAATCTTGAGATTGGAATTTTTAGGTTGTTTTTAGATGTTGAATTGAGTTGAGATGGCTTGAGTTATTTATAAATTTTAGCGAGTAAAGAGGGTGAAGTGAGTTTCGTAAAAGTCACCTACAATGAGTTTAGATATATTTAAATATTAAAATAAATTTAGAGATATTTATGAAAAGTTGAAAAAAATTATGAATCTTACGTATAAAGAGATGTTGAGTTAAAAAATATTACGGATCTCACATATAAATAGATTTTAAGTTGAGATAAATTTGATAATTAAAAAATTAATTATTTAAATATTAAATTTAATTTAAAATTAGACTGAACTGAATCAATTTAACAATTAAACAGAATTTAATTATCTGAGTGAAGTATATTCAGACTTGTAATGCAGGAGTGCACTTGAAGGTGGGTGATTCCTTAATGATGATTGGAGTTCTGATCTCATTTTTCGCAGAGAAACGTACATTATTCAATGATTCGAGATCTTTGTTCCGGAGTTCTCATGCCTGCTCCGTCAACCTGTTAGGCATGCAAGAGTTGTGAATGATTCGATAATATGGGCCCGGTTGTTAAGGTTTTTTTTTTTTTTTTTTTTGTAATTAATTAATTAATTTTATTTTATGTAATACAATGTGAAAGTAAAAAAATAAAAAATAAAAATAAAAAACTCGAATTTTGGAATAAAAAAACTCGAATTTTGGAATAAAAAATTTCTGTTTGGTTAGACAGATGAGATGATATATTTTTTAAAAATTAAATAAAATATTATTATAATATAATTTTTTAATGTTAATATTGTTTTGAGATTTGAAAAAATTGAATTATTTATTATATTTTGTATGAAAATTTATAAAAGTTGTAATGATAAACTGAGATGAAATGATCGAGATGTTTTGGATAAACAAATGGATCAAATATCCCTACAAAGCAGGCACCATCTTAAATGACGATTTCTTTTTACAATTTACACAGTTGTATGAACTGTGTTGCCACCGTTGGAGGCGATGAATGCTAGTGGTACACTATAGTTTGTTATCCTAAAATGTTTACAAAAGAGACTCGTATTCCTTGCCTCAAGATCTTCGATTGGAGAAAAAGAAAACATAATAGGAAGACCGGCGTTGATTGGCCCTAACCACCACTGACCGAGTTTCTTCACGCTCTCTTGTGACAATGCGTGGAGTCCATGCGCTAGTAATAATGAAGTGGGGCGGGTCAGATTTAAAAGATTTTGGAGTGGCAAAACTACTGGTATGGCGTGTGTTGCCATTAGATATATTTTGATGTGGCTGCGAGTAGCCAAGCGTGGGACAAGTCGTGCGTGAGGATTACTTGCTGATATTTTTCGTTTTCCACTTCGTATCAGTATATCGACAACTAGAGAGTAGCATGCAGGGTGGAGTGTGTGTAGATTATCAATCGCCAGAATGCGATAGATTGGGCCTACACAAAACAGTGGAAAGGAAAAGTTAAAAACCTAGGAGAAAAATCAATAAATAGATCTATACCAAAATAGGAACAAAGAAAAGAATGAGAGCTGGTAGAACAGTAGATTGGAAAGGATGAGGAGTTTATTCTTCTAGAGAGAAGTTGAACTTTCTCTTTCTTTAGAAAGAGAGTGGCATTTCTACCTCGTTGTTGCGTTGTTTACACATTTGATTGATTATATTTTTTTTTTTAAAAAGAAGGAGTAAGGTATAATTAAAAAGTAAATTGAGAATTCATTAAAGTGAAATATTTGATTGGTAAAAAAAAATTATAAATTGACATGATTTATGTTATTGTGATATATAAAATAGTAAAACTCTTTTTTGTTTCTGTGATTATTTTGATTTAACTAGTATTGAAATAGAATATTTTGATACTAATACATTCCGATATACCGTTTCAAAATTAATTATATATTATATATAAACTAACAACTACTAAAATAAATACACTTATATAAATGTGTATCATGTATATGTCATATATGTATATTATATATATAATATATGAAAGAATTAAAGAATTATAAATTGAATATATGTTAGGAAAATCATAAATTTGAATTGAGACAAAAAAAAAGGAGTCTAAAAAACAGAAAATAATAGAGAAATTATTAAAAAATAATGACATTTAAAAAAGAAAAAAGAATGAAGGGGCATATTTAAAATTAAAAAAATTAAAATTATATAAATACAATTTATATTTTAGAATTAATTAAATACCATCCAGATTTAAAATTTATAAAAATACCATTCAAACACAAAAATAATTATAAATAAGTCTAAATGAGATAATAGGGCCTAGAATGCTAATTTCGGTTAGAATAGCCGAAATTTGATCAGAATAGCTAAAACGGATTAGAATAGACTGAAATTTTAAGTGAGATGAAATGAGAAGATAACTAATATTAGACCAGAACTGAAAATTCCGACCAGAACAATCGTAACAAAACGGAATTTAAAACTATAATCTTTACCAAAAGAAAAATTCTATACACCATAATACTATCTCGTTTTTATTTTGTTAAATAATATGTGACATATTTATCAGAATTTAATAATCATTTATAGTATATTTTTCTATCATCCAATAATAAAAAATATGTCACATCTTATTTAATAAGATAAAAATAAGATAAAAGTATAATGTATAATATTACCCTTACCAAAACTATTGAACAAATGGCACGAGTCACCGCCAAGAACTAAAGTGTTTCCCTTCACGGGAACGCATATTTATCATGCAAATTAACATAAATCCTGACTTTTTTTGGCGGCACCGCCCCACTCTCATTGGTGGGAGACATCTGTAGGAGACTTTGAAGTTCTAGTGAAATTATTGAGATCCAATCATCGCCTCTTATTATCTAACCAAAGTGAAGTGAAAGGTTTTCAATTTGTGCAGAATCTTTTTACAGATAACATTAAATACAAATTAATGTGATATATTTATTTTTCTGATCTTAATTTATTCAATTCGACAATAAAAAATAGAAAATATGTTTATTCACCCAACTAATCCCATTGTTCAGAAAAAAATCATAAATTCTTCGTCACAATCGATCTACCATAAGTTATAATTATTTCTCATTATTGGTCATGAATATAGAACGGGAGATTATCTCAACCTCTGTTGTTTAGGGGAAGAAGAAGTTATTGTTATTCTTTTAATTAAAAACTAAGTATCGGTCAATTCATTAATCCCCAAAGAAGGAAAAATAGGTGCATAAAGTGAGGAACCTCAACAAACTCGGATCATCTTCTCTATACTCTCCAGATTTCTACATGAACCACATCTTCTTAAATAATACTATTTATTTATTTATTTATTTTGTATTAAGGGATATATGAGGCCATAGATATTATAAAATCACCAAAAAAAAAAAAAAAATCTGTAGTTCTAGGTCTTTATGCTAAATTACGTACTTAAATATTTGTGCCTTTCTCTTTATTCATATATATTCTATATGCTTTGTTTGTTATTTTTTTACTTCACCATGAATGCGCTGCATATAAATACCGTTTCAACATCCAAACATCGTTATTTGACCGTACTGTTGGCCTCCAACCTCGCCGGAAAATTGTTTCAAACAGCTACAAAAGTCTATATATTTTCCACCGACAAAAGTCTAATAACCAATATTTACAGGCTGGATTGTCATAATCTTGCCACCAACGTCGTTATATATATATATATATATATAGCTTATCAACCAAACTTTATAAATAAAAAAGAAAGATGTTAGTATCCCACTCCTCTTTTGGAGGAATGTAAGTGTTTATCCTACTCTTCTTTTGAAGGAAAGTAGGTGATTGTACTTTTCCTCCTTGAGAAGAGAGGGTGTGGTTGTACTCCTCCTCTTTGGGAGGATGGAGCGTGGGTGTACCTTTCTTCTTTGGAAGAAAGGTCGTTTTAGCTCTGTTTTAACAGAGCGCTTTCTTTGTTGACTGCTGTCAAGAGAGAAGGTATAGAAGTTTAGACAATATCCGTCACAAAGAAATTTGTGGGCGGGGGAGTTCCTAATAGTTGAGTAGTTTGACTGATAATCTAAATTTTCCTGTATTGATTAGTCACAGATGTAACTTCAGTTTCAGTGAATGAAATTAAGTCTATTATCAAAAAAAAAAAAAAAAAGTAGCTTCCAAAATGCTTTTAATTGTTTCCACATTTTATGCACATGATCTTAATCTCATCCAAATTATTATGCTAGTTTTTCCTTTGTAGTGCAAGACTTATAACCCTTTACACTGAGATTTAATGACGTTGCCCATATGTATGTTTGAGACATTAATGTTGCATTCTTTTAATGACATGAACACCATTATAAATAGAGATAGAATGGCCGTCATTTCTCCGTTCCCACTTCTTATCCTTTACCTCGCATGATATCTTGCCAACCTCCATTTTCTTTATCCGTAGATCATGTATGAGTTAAGTTACTGTTTGGCCATCAAGATTTCTTATCTCAAATACAAAAATCTCATCTCATCAATACAACTCTTCTAAATTCCTATACAAAATTTAATAAACAATTCAATTTTTTTTTAACCTTTTCAAATTCTAAAATAATAATAATATTAAAATATGATATTTTAATATTTAATATTAAAACTCAAAATTCTCATCTGAAAAATCTCAGTGGCCAAGCAGAACCTAAGAATGTATTCATCGTTCATGAATCATAATCTCATCAGTCTATTCACTACAAGAAAAGTGAACATTTATGATGAATTGTTTGTAACTAAAATATATTCATTTTGACATAAAATAATTATTTTGATAGAAAATAATTGACAGCAAATAAGAACTTTCTTTATAGTGGTTAATTCTTTGAATTCTTGCAAGGTGACAGTTGTTCTCTAGGCTAGTTTATTGGTAGGAGGAGGATGCCTCGTCTGCATTAATTAGGTGAGTGGAGTCACTTGAATTTAAATGTAGTGGGTGGATGCCTTGACTATGTAAAATGGGGTGAGTGTAACTTAGGTGTGAGCAGGAGGATGCCTTGATTGTGTAAAATGGGGCAAGTGTAGGAACTTAACTTAGTTGTTAATGGGAGGATGCCTTGGCTGGGTAGGGCGAACGGGGCGGTGCAGCGGGGTGCGGGGTCCCGCTGCCCACCCCTAAAGAAGACCATGGAAAGGAAGCCCATGGAGTGGTGGTGCCATTGGTGATGGTCAGAGGCCAAGCTAATTGTGTACGGCGGCGCTAGGAGAAGAAATGAGATTGAAACCCATTTTGGATGAGGTGCCGTGGGAGGAGGAGGAGGCTACCGTAGAGTTCATCGGTGGGAGGAGGGACTTGTCGGTGGGGAGGGAAGCTGCCGATGGTGGAGGTGGAGTTGAACTGCTGGAGGTGGAGATGGGCTGGAGGAAGGAATAGCACGGTGGAGAAGAGAAGCCGTGCGTCGGGCTGGGAGAGAGGGAGAGGTGAGAGAGAGAGAGAGAGAGGAAAAAGGGAAAAGTAAGGAGAAGAAGGGAGGGGCTTGGGTATTTAATCCAAGTCATTCGTTTCAAAATCTTTAAAATGATCTAATGGTGAGTTTAAATACTGATTTGAAAACACATAAGTGTTTTATTAAATATAATGACACTGAGAGGAATTAAGACAGAATATTATTTTATAAACTAATGTTTATAAAATAATATTCTTTCATCATTAATTAAAATGATGAAGTCTTATTAATCACCCGATGAGAATAAAACTATTTAAATTAATTTAGAGTTTTCAACATAATTTAAATATCGTAATATTTTTAAATGACTAAAATATTTTATTTAAATAAATTTTCACAATTATAATATTTTTACAGCTCTTAAAAAATAATATAATTGTGTTATTTAAAAACAAGTTTAGTCCAATAATACTGAAAATATCACATATAAATATTTTTAGAATATTTAAAATATTCGTAAGCTTTAAAATAACGAACTTGCTTTAAAATCCGCTTGGTATTTTTTAAAATATGCCATCGAGGTATGACATATAGATCGAAGCTCGTAATTATAGAATAAAGAAGGAGCGAGTTATTACAGATAATAAGTCGATTCCACAGACGACGTTAACTGTAAATGCATAAATTTGCACAATAGGTTGGAATGGAGGAAAAAATTATACCTGGCCCACCATGATGATTCGGATGTCGATACAATGCTCTTTTGTTTATCCATAAAATAAATAGTAAATAAGTGAACAAAAATAAATAAAGAGAGATACAAAAATTTACGTAGGTCAGCATAAAAATTTACATTCATTAATTATTTGGGAGTAAAATCCAATACAATAGGTGATTTCATAATCTGTTATGGCCTCATTTTATAGAGATCTATTGTCTTCTTCGGAGTGATTGAGTACAGTTTGTATGGTGAAACATTTTCCTTTTAGAACTATGAACTTCTTTTGATTTATTTCTTTCTTATCTTATATCTTTCCTGCTTTATCACTTTCATATTTTATCTCTCAGCCTTAAATGTTCCCTTATTATTAGTAGTAGATTTTGAATCCAGTCAGTTTTATCCCTAACAGTGGATATTGCCAAGTGTATCATTCTTTTTGCTTAATTCTTCCAAGGATTTAGAACTCATTATGCACAAATTTGTCATCTTACTTATATTAATGTATTTTTCAAACAATTATTTCTTGATGAAACTATCATTTTCCTTACACATGTAAATCAAGAGAATATTTAGGCATGAAATATAGTTGAAAGTCATCAAGTATTTAATCACGTGAAAACATATATATACATGAGATCAGTGCTGATACCCTCGTAACCATTTGTAAAACCCTCTAGCTAACATATTTTGCCAATTGCATGGAAAATAATGAATACAAAAATCACTTCTGCCAAATGATTGTATTTAGCAATTTGTTTTATTTTTGTTTAATTTGTTTCCTATGCAACGTTCTGAATTTTGTTTGACCATAAGAGTGAGCGATAAAAAGACCCAATAATAAGATTAGAAGAGGTTTTATCGGGTATCCTCGAAGGAACGCCCGATGAATCTAAATTTTAGTTTTAAATTTGTTGTTTGGATATAGAGATGAGATGAGATAGTTTTAGATGAGTTGAATAAAATATTCTTATTATTATTTATAGATTAGAAAAAGTTGAATTGAGATTTGAAAAAGTTAAATTATTTATTATATTTTGTGTAAAATATTAAAAAAATTATAATGATAAAATGACATGAGATGAGAAAGTTTCAGAATCCAAATGAGGATACAATTATAACATTTACTAATAATTATAAAATATTAGCCTTTTAGAATAACTTTAAATTATATATATATATATATATATATATATATATTTTTGGATACAGGAATGAGGAGTTTCGAATCTAAGTTTTCTATTTAGAGAACCGGATCATATGCCATTAGATCATTAGACTTTTGGCTAAAACATAATTAAGATATACTATTAGCTTTGTTTTTCGATATTTACATAAAATTCATTCACTTATGATAATTCTTCTCATTTTTAAAAAAATTAAAGAAATTACCGGGAACAAATTAAGTTATGTCATCTTTTTAGGGCCTAAAAAGAGAGTGCATAAATGAGAAATATAAACAATAGAGCATTGCGCTAACATTGCCCAACAGGTGATATCAATGATTTTAAATGGGGATAATGCCTGATATAATTTTAGGTTATCCAAATTTGCATATTTCATTTAAAAAATTGGGTCAATCATATAAAAATTGGTCCAGATTTTGTCTACATTTTCAGCCTATCAATAACTGACATTAAAAAAATAATTTTTTTATAAATTTTTTTAAATATATTTAATATTTTCTTTTAAAAAAATGCACTTGAGATTGGTATATTTGAAGCATAAATTATTATTTTCCTTTTAAATGTATTTTTACTTCATAAATGTATGCCGACACATAATCCTCTTAATTTGAAAACCGAAATTTAAAATTAAATAAAGGAAGATGAAAGAAAGCAGAGTAGAGATGAAAAGGAAGGAAAAGTTGGGAGTTATCACAGCAGGGGAAAAAGATGATAACAGGGAAAGAGCCAGCGAGTGAAAGAAAGATCTCGTTTTCATTGCTTCGAATCTCAGTAACAGAGGAGAGAGAAATAAATCAAACCTAAAATTGTATGAAAGGAAAAGCACCACCAAGGACACAACCCCACAAAATTACAAATACCAAAGCATAGAAAAAGATCTGAGAAAGGTGGGTATGGCAGACAACGGTTTCAGTTTCGGTTTCAACAAAGACAACCCCACTGCTCTTCTGTAAATGTAACGTAACAACGTTAGTGTCTCTCTTAAATTTCTGCTTTTGGTTCTCCACTCTACTCCCATGCATTATTATTTACTTTTCTTTTGTTTGTTTCCGGAAAACCGTTTTGCTCTTTCACTTCATGACGACGATAACATCCGTTACACGTGCGGCTCGATCCTTACCGAACACGTGTACGGTAAATGGTAAGGTTGTTTTTATTCTCGGAGATAACGGAGGTAACGGTTTCTGGAAAGGAATGAGGTGAGAAAAAGGGTACCGTAATGAAATCTGTGACTGACAGTGACGCTTTGAACGCTGGTCCAGCTCTTTACGAGGTTGAGAATGTGAGCATTTGTTTTTTTGTTAAATTATTATTATTATTATTTTAATTTTATTTTTTTAATGCATTTTCTATGCCCAGATTACCCACTACCGTTGTCTTATATGAGATATCCTTCTTATTTTAGAGTTATATTGTTAGAAATAGTATCAATTACGTTAAGAAAACAAAATCATTGAATTTACTCTTTTATTTAAATAAACCGCCGAGTCTATGACTCTATTGACATGCCTGTTTTAATAACCCTTTGATTATTATATATCTTCTTTAACAAATATTGATATAGAGATTATTAAACTTTATTGAAACACCTTGACCCAAGACGTATTCTAATTGGGCAAAAAAGACAGAAAAAAGGTGGGGGCTTCACAAACAGAAAATATCCACATATATTATATGTATGTGTGTGTGTGTGTATATATATATATATATAAATGGAACTAAAAATCCCTCTAACATTGGTTGTATTTGGTCTATCTGACAAATTGTATCCAAATGAATTCCGTGTCTTCTTTTTTTTTTTTGATATTGGGGAGGGGGATCGAACCCAAGACCTCTCTTATGGAGGTTGGGTCTCATGCCATCTGAGCCACATGCTCTTGGCGAATTCCGTGTCTTCTAGGTTATATTTTGTTTTTTGTTTTTTTAGATAAAGTCTTCTACCTTATGTTGACTAGAATAGAAACCATAATACGATTTTTGTCTCACAAGTCAACTATTGAACCATACACATTGTTAAGACTCCTGTATGTACTTCTTGTAATACTTAAAGAATACCGTAAGCTGTAATAGATGACTATTGAATGAGTAAAGTAAATGCACACAAGATATTTGATGAAAAGTTAAGTATAGCCACTGTTAATTGCTACGGGTTCTTGATAGAGATTCAAGACGAGCCATACGTAATGCCACTAGGAGGGTTTGGAGGGTTGCGTGGTGAAGAGATGGGCGTCCAAGACAAGTGCAACTAGAGGAGTTTTATGTGTTGGCAAATTCTTTGATTTTAGGGATTGGATGATAAGATAACAAGGTTGGATGACAAAAATGTTAGATGACAAGATGACAAGTTCTTAAAAAATAGGTATGAAGGCGCCATTCATGGTGGTGGCTGACCATGATCTTTTTATATAGGGATTTATTTATTTATAATATGTTTATGTTATTTCATAGTTTAAGTCCTAGTTTATTTCCTTTATTTTAGGCATTAGATGTTGTTTATTTAAACATAGGATTCTTAAAACTTAGAAGTGGATCTAAGAGTGAGATATAGATCTAGATCTAGGTTAAGGTAAGAGAGGGGGAGGCATGTGGCGCCAACCATAGGGGATTTTCTATTTATACTTTGCTTTGCATTGTTATTTCATCAATTATTGTTATGTTTATTCAATGAATAAGAATTTTCTCTTCAATACCTTTGAAAATTAAGTGTTAGCTCGAGCTATTCTTGATTTTCACCAATAAATCAATTTGGATCTTTGTGTTGCCTTAAGGTAACCTTAGATCTAGCCAACTAACAAGCAAAAAAAAAACCTAGATCTAATCACCCAACACGCCAATTACAAGTTAGTGAGAGTAAGGCTTCCATCAATTGGTGCTTTCATTGAGAGGGATCCAACCCAAGAAGAGGAAGCCATGGCCGATCGACAACCAACTTATAAGGAGTGGATTGAGAACACTGAAGCCTCTTTGGAGGCACAACGAACCGCTACCAATGAAAGGCTTGGAAGGATAGAGGATGTGCTCCATCAATTGGTAGATCAAAGGAGGAATGGAGAGAGAAGACACCATAGGAGAAAAGCCCATAGTCTCGAGGGCTTCATTGGATCTAGTAGAAGCCAACGCCTAGAGACTGCAAATGATTCAGATTCATTTTCTCAAGATTTCTCAAGCATTCATGAGGAATCCACCTGGGAAAGTGAAGGAGAAAAAGGGAATCGTGATGAGAGGAGAGGAGCACGTAGGGCGGAAGTTATCAAACCAAAGATGGATTTTCCAAAGTTCAATGGTGATGACCTGAGCATGTGGGTTAGTAGAACCGAGCAATATTTTGAGCACAATCACTTTGAAGAGCCATGCAAAAGTGTCCTATGCCGCTTACTTCCTTGAGGGGGAGGCCAACCAATGGCGGCAATAGATGAGGAAGACGTATGGGGCTCAAAGGATGGAGTTGAAGTGGAAGAAGTTTGTCAAGGAGCTTTTGAGGAGGTTTGGGCCAACTAAGTATATGGATTACCATGAGACTCTCTCAAAGATCAAGCAAACCGGATCTTTAAGAGATTATCAAAAGGAGATTGAGTACTTGTCCACTAGAGCACATGGGTGGTCGGAGAAGGCCCTTATTGAGAACTTTGTGGGTGGCTTGAAGAGTGAGTTGGCGGTGGAAGTGAAACTTAAGAAACTAAAGACTTTGATGCAAGCTTTGGAGGTTGCATGGATCAAAGAAGATCAATTTCAAGATCTAAAGAAGAGTAGCCGGTTTGAAGTGAGGAAACCATCCCCAATGATTTCCAAGATCAGGGCAAATGAGACTTTTGGCAAGGACTTCTCATTAGGAGGTCCTAGTGGAGGCACGTCAAGTGGATCCAAGCCCTTACTTGCGGGTGTGAAGAGGCCATCTTAGGATGAGACGCGATGAAGAAGAGAGAAGGGGTTTTGCGTCAATTGTAATGAAAGGTTCACTATGGACCACAAATGCAAAGCCAAGCAAATATTTCTCATAAAGGTGGAGTCCGAGGAAGAGGAAGGTATAGTGGAGGAAGAGTAAAGGCAAGAGGAGCAAGATCAACAAGAGGCCGTGTGGGGAGACCCTCAAATTTCTATTCATGCTTTGGCAGGTGTTGTTGGGCCTAAAACGATGAGAACAAAAGCACATATTGGCAAGATGGAGGTAATGGTTCTTATTGATAATGGTTCATCTTCGAATTTTATCAATTCAAAGGTGGCTGAGAGCTTGGGGTTGCCTATGATTGCTATTACTCCATTTGAGGTCAAGGTAGCTAGTGGGGAGAAGTTGATGTGTAGAGAAGTTTATAAAAATGTATGTTTGAAAACACAAGATCTTGAGATTGTGGTAGACTTGTATTCTTTGCCAATTGTTGGGTTGGATGTGGTGTTGGGTGTGCAATGGTTAAAGGAGTTAGGGAAGATCTTGTTAAATTATAAAAAAATGACTATGGAGTTCATGATGGGGGACAAATGGGTGACCATGAGAATGAGTGTAAAAGGAGGATGCAAGGCCATGGGTCCTAGTGAGAGGGAGAAGATCTTGAGGCAAGGGGGCAATGTTTTGCTATCACATTGGCCTCCCAACTGAGGGGCTTGAAAGAGGGCCATGAAGTGGAGGATGATTGCTTAGAGAGGGAGTTAGGGGCAGAGGTGCCTCTTGATTTGAGGGAGTATGTGAGGAGATGTGACACTTAACAAACGGTGAAGAGTGAGAGTAGCAAACCCAAGGGGTTGATGCAACCCTTATCGATCCCTACTCACAGTTGGGAGGATGTTACCATGGATTTGTGGAGAGGTTGCCACTCTCAAATAGTTGTGATGGGGTGCTTGTAGCCTGTGAAGTGGGGATTTCACCAAATGATTTGGTGGATGTGGAGCTTAGAGAGAGGGATGAAGTCATGATGGATCTCAAGAAAAACTTGGCACATGCTCAAGACCAAATGAAGAAACACTTTGACAAAGGGAGGAGTATGGAGTCGTTTGAACTAGGTGAGTGGATATTTCTCAAGTACCTACCAAGATAGCACAAGGCACCATCCAAGGCAATATTAAACAATTTGAGGGCTAAGTATTTTGGCCCATATCAAGTGTTGGAGAAGTGTGGATAGATTACATATAAGCTAGATCTATTGGTCGGGGTTCACATTCATCATATTTTTCATGTCTCATGGCTATGGAGGAAGGTTGGAAATCCAACCAAGGTAGTGAGTGAGATGCCCGTGGTAGATGAAGAGGGAAGAATGACAATCCAACCTGAGAAGATCGTGGAGTATAGGCTTGTAAGGAAGGATGCCTAAATGAAAACCGAAGCCTTGGTTCAATAGAAAGGGCTTCTATCCGAGGATGCTACATGGGAGAGTGTTCGGTTTCTCAATGATCAATTTCCATATTTAGACCTTAAAAACAAGGTTGATCTTGAAGGAGGGAGGATTGATGGAGATGCAAGATGAGCCATACGTAATTCCACGAGGAGGGCTAGGCGTGCCGAGGCTAGGAGGGTTACATGCATGGCTCGGGTGGTGAGACAATGGACGTTCAAGACAAGTGCAACTAGAGGAGTTTCATGTGTTGGCCAATTCCTTGATTTTAGGGGTTGGATGACAAGATTGGATGACAAGAAGGTTGGATGACAAGATGATTAAGTTGAATGACAAGAGGTTGGATGACAAGAGGACAAGTTCCTAAAAAATAGGGGTAGAGACGCCATTCATGGTGGTGGCGGGCCATGATCCGTTTATTTAGGGATTTATTTATTTTTATATGTTTATGTTATTTCCTAGTTTAATTCCTAATTTATTTCCTTTATTTTAGGCTTTAGATGTTTTTTCTTTAAACTTAAGATTCCTAAAACTTAGTAGTGGATCTAAGAGTGAGATTTAAATCTAGATCTAGGTTAAGGGAAGAGAGAGGGAGCCATGTGGCACCAACCCGGGGGATTTTCTATTTATACTTTGCTTTGCATTGTTATTTAATCAATTATTGTTATGTTTATTCAATAAATGAGATTTTTCTCTTCAATACCTTTGAAAGTTAACTGCTAGCCTGAGCTATTCTTGATTTTCACCAACAAACCAATTTGGATCTTTGTGTTGCCTTGAGGTGACCCTAGATCTAGCCAACTAACAATAAAAAAAAATCCTAGATCTAATCACCCAATACGCCAATTACAAGTGAATGAGAGTGAGGCTTCCATCAGTTCTTCGAGAGACCCAACCTCCACTGCATGAGAAACTCATTAAGTACAATCTTCTATAATGATCTCCATTCTTTTCTTCCCTCTACATATATCAGATTCCCCATAACAGACTCTTGCATCCACTATTCTGACCCACATGGGACACTACAAAAATAATAGTAAGGACATGACAAACAACACTAAATAAAATGGTGTGTATCGCACCAACAGGACTCTATCATAACAAAAATGAACTACTAAACCAATTAACTAAAAATGTTGTGCAGTAGATTAATAAAATGGCAGCAGTTCACTTTCCTTTCAAGCTACATCTCTTTATCCCCATCCAAAATGGTGTGCTTCTCTACAACGTCGTTGCCAGTTCCTTTTCTTCCCACTTAGTTACTTCCCGAATCCCTTCTATCTCAAATAGAACATACTTCAGTTGCATTCTTCCCCAATTTCTCTAGGGTTCATAACAATTTCCCCCTCCATTATAGAACATTGCCCACAAGGTGCTGATAACGTTGTTGCAACTTCCATTGATTCTCCCATATGTTGTCCTCTTCTACAGCTCCCAACCACTTGATGACTTTCCTTGTTCCCTTGTTTGACCATTTGGCGAGCCACTATGGACTTAGGCTCTGGTTGTACCTCCCCATGGCTATCGAAGGGAGGCAGTGTTGCTAGCGGCTGAATATGGGCTCCAACCTTGCTCTTGAGACAAGAAACGTGGAATGTGGAGTGAATGTGAGAAGTGCTCAGCAATTTCAATCGGTATGCTACCTCGCCTATCCTTTGTTCTACTTGAAAGGGCCCATAAAAACATGGGCTCATCTTGAAATTCCTCCAGTTGGTGACTGATTTCTGGCAATAGGGTGTAATCTCAAGTAAACCTAGTTGCCCACTTCAAACTATCTATATGTTCTCTTTTTGCTTGCTTGTATTTTCATGTGATCTCTGGCCATATTTAGATTTTCATTCAATATTTGTATTATCTAATCTCTGGTTCTCAATGCTTGATCAACTGCTTTGTTGGATGATGTCCTTGGCACATACGATATCAATCGTAAGGGGTAGCCATATAGGGCTTCAAATGGGGTAGTTTTGATGGTTGTATGATACGTGGTATTATACCACCATTCAGCAAAGGAAAGCCAATTTGTCCACTTCTGAGGCTTTAACCTAGCATAGCACCTCCAATAGGTTTCTAAACATTTTTTCAACACCTTGGTTGACCATCTGATTGGGGATGGTAAGCCAAACTTTGGTTCATGGTTGAACCTTGTAAGGAGAAAAATGCCTTCCAAAAGGAGCTTACAAAGATAGGGTCTCTATTGGTTATAATGGTCCTAGGTATGCCATGTAACTTAAAGGCACGAGTCAAAAATAAATTGGCCACTGTCGAGGCAGTATAGGGGTGTGAGAGGGGTATAAAATGCCCAAACTTAGTGAACCTATCCATTACTACTAGAACCACATTCTTGCTGTGAGACATAGGTAACCCCTCTATGAATCCATAGACATGTTGGTCTAGGCTTGTTGAGGCATTGGCAAAGGTTGTAATAGCCCTGCAAGTGGGGTTTGTTCGTACTTCACAGCTTAGCACGTGTCACACTCATGTACCAAACTTTTCACAATTTTCTTGATTCCCTTCCAGTAAAAATCCTTTTTAGCTCAATGATAAGTCTTCAAGTAGCCTGACTGCCCCCCAAAGGGAAGATTATGAATGTAGTGCAATACCTAATTTTTAAAGGTTGATTCGAGCACCACTACAATCCTCCCATTCTTTAATATTAACCCCTGTTGCAGTTGGAACTCTTGCAGTGGTAATGAATTTTCCTATTATTTTTTAAGGATCTCTCTCTGCTTCGTGGACTCTTCATAGCTAGCCTTCAGCTTCTCTATCCAATCAGGTGTAGGAAAGGAAATCATAGCTAAGGACCCTTCAAAAAAGTCCCCTTCCTCCCATTTTCTCGACAATGCATCTGCAACCAGATTTCCTTCCTCTTTTTATAAGAGATCACAAAGTCATATCCCATCAACTTACTTACCCATTTATGCTGAGCAACAGTTCCCACCCTTTGTTCCAACAGAAATTTCAGTGCCTGTTGATTAGTTTTCACGATAAAAGATTGGCCTAAAAGATAAGGCCTTCATTTCCTCACGGCTGTCACTAATGCCAAAAGTTTATTCTTATAAGTGGAGAGAATGAGTGTTTTACCCTTGAGGGCCTTGCTCATGAATGCGAAGCGCTGCCTAGCTTGCATAAGGATTGTCCCCATCCCCCTTCCACTTGCATCACACTTGATGGTAAAGGGCTGGGAGAAATAAGGTAATTTGAGAACAGGAGGATTGTTTACTACTGACTTTAGCTCCTCAAAAGCTTTGGCTACCACTTCATTTCACACAAATGCATTTTTCTTTAATAAATTTGTAAGAGGGGTTGCCACAGTACCATAGTTCTTGATAAATTTGCAGTAATACCCCGTTATGCCCAAAAAACCCCTTAAGGACTTCAAACTAGATGGCGTAGGCCAATCTAACATTGCTATAACTTTTCTTGGGTTTGCCATCACCACTTTTTCATTAATCATGTGCATCAAATGATCAATCTCCAAGATTCCAAACTTACATTTAGATAACTTTGCATAAAGCTAATTCTTCTTTAAGACTTCTAGTACCTTTTCTAAGTGTTCTAGATGCTCATTCTACCCCTTACTCTACACTAGTATGTCGTCAAAGAATACTATAACAAATCTCCTCATATATGGCCTGAAAATATTGTTCATCAACCTTTGAAAGATAGACGGTGCATTTGTCAAATCAAACGGCATCACTAGAAACTCATAGTGTTTATTGTGAGTTCAACAGGTTGTTTTCTCTACATCTTAGGGAACTACCCTGATTTGGTGGTATTTGAACCTTAAGTCCAATTTGGAAAACACCACCGACCCATACAACTTGTCTAATAGTTCATCAATAATAGGAATAGGAAATTTATCCTTAATAGTTTCTTGGTTAAGGGCCATATAATCCACACACATCCTCCAACTTCAATCCACCTTACGCACTAACAACATGGGTGAAGAGAATGGGCTGGTGCGTGGCCTTACTACCCCTGTTTCTAGCAACTCTGCTACAATTGTTTCAATCTCGGTCTTTTGGTAGTGTGGGTACCTATAAGGCCTTCTTGTTATGGGCTGAGTCCCCTCCTTCAAGGTGATCTTATGGTCCTCTTCTCGAGAGGGTGGCAGCCCCCATGGAACCTCATAGGTACCCATGAAATCTCGAGGAGTGCCAGTAATGGCATTCAATGAAATCTCGAGTTCCCCCACTCACCACTTGTTTTTTCATTTTCTCTTTTCTACTGCAACTAGGTTTGAATCCTCATCTTCTTCCATATCTTTAGACTCCTCACAGCCTTGAAATAAGTAAATCCTCAGGGTTTTACACATGTGGGAGGGGTTCCACTTTTCCTCGCAATGGTAACATAGCCCCTTCCGTTGTTTCTCATCCATGGAGATTAAGGATATTTTCTTAGGAGGACTTAATTTCTGCCACTTTGGACTACCTTCCACCAACTAATTGGTCGTTGAGTTCATTGGAATCATCACCTTCTAGGTAGTCCACTTGCCACCCCTTTCAATGTTGGCCAGTACTTTTCTTGAATTCGAGCTAAGCCAAAAGTAGCACTTAAATTCATCAGACCAAACATTCAAAGTGGTAATTGAATCTCGTTCTTCAGGCCACTGATAAAATAGCTTAGCTTGTGATGGTATGAGAATCCTCATAACCTATTGGATAGGGCCTTGAACTGGGCTTTGTAAGCTGCTACTATAGTGGTCTGTTTCAGTTGAGTCAAAGCTTTCATCGGATCGTCATATGTTGTAGGTCCAAAACGTACTAACATGGCATGAATCAAAGTCTCCCAATTAGTATATTGACCCATATCGACTGTGTCTTGGTACCAAACGAGAGCTTCCCTCTCCATGTAATGGGAAGCTATCATCATATGTTGCGCTAGTGCTGTTTGGATATACTCAAAGCATTGAGAAGCTTTGAATATCCATCTAGATGGATTATCCCCATCAAAATTAGGCAAATCCATTCGTATACCACGTTGAAACCCTTCTTTATTTTGGTTCTGATCTATCTCATTTGTGACTTGTAGGTCCTTGGTGCTCTCGGCATTTTGAGTAGCTACCAAAGAACAATTCATGTCCATGATTTGATCCAATCTGCTATGGAAATTTTGGATGTCTCCCTTCACCTCCTAAAGATCACTCTCCAGCTACTTCTTAGAGCCTTCCAACCCATCAATTTGCTTTAAAATCCCATCCACCTGGTTCTTGGAATGTGTTGCTTCTGCCATGAAGGATCATTGGCTCTCTGATACTAATTGTTTGGACTCCTATATGTACTGCTTATGACAAGGAATATCGTGAGTTGTACTATATGACTATTTTTTTTCTAAGCGTAATAGATGGACTATTGAATGAGTAGAAGGAAATGCACACATGATATTTGATGAAAAGCTCAATAGAGCCACTGTGAATCGCTACAGTTTCTTTTAGGGACCCAACCTCCACTATAAAAAACTCAATAAGTACAATCTTCCAGAATGATCCCTATTCTTTTCTTCCCTCTACATATATCAGATTCCCCATAATAGACTCTTGCATTCACTTCTCTAACCCACACAGGACACTACGAAAATGACAGTAAGGACATGACAAACAACACTATATAAAACGGTGCGTATCACACCAACAGGAGTCTACCATAACATAAATGAACCACTAAACCAATTAACTAAAAACATGCATAGCAGATTAATTAAACGGCAACACTTCACTTTCCCTTCATACTGAGTCTCTTCATCCCCATCTAAAACGGTGTGCTTCTCTACGACATTTTTGCCAGTTCCTTTTCCTCCCACTTAGTTACTTCCTGAACCCCTTCTGTCTCAAACAGAACACACTTCAGTTGCCCTCTTCCCCAATTCTCTAGGGATTATAACACACATAGGTGAATTGTCTAAATAGAGAGACTGATGCACGAAAACTACCTATATACTATGATTAGCTTTGGGTACATGGATGCTTGGCCTAGGCCATGCTTGAAGTCATCTAGGCTAAGTTACGAAGGCGAGCATGACTATTAGGAAGTGCTTGTAATGTCACTTTGTGAAAACCAGAACATTTATGAAAGGGAATTGATATTTGCAGTCGTAGAGTATGCAAGTGCTGTGCAATCATTTTGAAAAAATGAGTAAATATGGAATTCACAGAAAAGAATTAATTTCTTAATAATGGACCCTACTCTTTTTTAAAGGGTTGCATGACACTTACATACTCAATGACTATATCTAGCATTATTCTTTATAAAAAGATATAAAGACTATCAAGAATGATTTCCAAGAATCGAGAGAGCAATGGATTACTGATATAGAGAAGCAAATGTTGTAAATGGTCGAAGCCATAGAGTCTCATTAGAAACATAATACACATTAAAGTGAAACTTTGTGTAACATCCCGTCCTCCTAATACTTGTAGAGTTAGAAGAACTAGATGCTACTAACCTCAAAATAATAATTCTTTGCATTAGGTATAGAAGATTCCATACATTTATAAAAATCTCCGAGTGCTTTATGAAACATAAATCTCTAAAAACATAAACATTTATTTGGCAGCACTTGTGAAAAAAAAAAGAACTTGTCATGTGCTACATATCACAGTAACATAAATTATTGCATTAAAAGATAAAAATACAATCCCTTTTTGGAGCCTTTAGCCTCGTTATCTATGTCACACCCTTGGACAGCATCCTCGATCGCAACATTCTCATAACCTTCCTCACTTGAGTGGGAAAAACATAAAAACAAGTAAATTGAGTCAATTACTCAGTAAGAACCACATTATGTAATGAGCATAATATAAACATTGATAAAACTCTTGAAAAACATTACATTTGAGCATACATAAAACATTTACCTTAGAGCATTCAAGAAAAACCTTCATTCCTAAACCTCAAATCATTAATAATTTATATCCTTAAACTCATCTTTTAATGGCCATTGCACACAGTTAACCTCTATGTGTTAGAGTTAGCGATTTTTGTGATTAATGGTTTTTCCTATAACTAGTAGATAAGAACCAAATCTCCGAAATGGGTCATCACTAGGTGCACCACTAGTGATGCATTCTGATGTTGCCATTTATCCCAACCTCATGATACCATCCTCATCCTCATATGACACATTTATTAACCTTATCAAACACATGCAGTCATACCTATTTATTTTCTTTTCTTTTCCTTAACCTTATCTTACCTTTAATACTTCAAAATATATTGTTATAATCTATATTATTCAGTCACACAATCATTCATGCAGCTTTAAAATCATATAACATCCATTATCATAAATAAAGTTTATAAAAAAGGGCTATCAACAAAGGCTCATACATACATACATATATATATATATATATATATATTCCTTTGTAAACCTTTACTACATATATACATTTGCCAAAAAAAAAAAAAAATCTACAATTTACCATAAACCGATGTGTAGAAGAACATGATCTTAGTCACTTACCTCGATCCTCCTTCAAATTAAGTTAATCTTGCGAATCTCCAAGATTTACACTGAACCTATGATATTTTGGGCAATAGGGTAAGCATTCTTAACCGTTAAACATTATGCGTGAAATGCTTCATGCAAAGAACCTTGGGATGTCTAAGTTCCTTGGTTACTACTCTTCCACACCTACTTTGCTCGTATACACCTTGGTTGTTCAGTACATTTCTTATCGAGCACTTTGCTCACCCAACACATTACTTGCCCAATACATTGCTTGCCTAGTACATCATTCACCTAGTACCATGCTCGCTTGATAAATTACTCACCTAACCTCACTCACGATCGGTCCGTTTGGTCCACCTTGAATTTTTTTTCTTTATCCAAGGGCATTTTGTTTAATACTTATGTAATTATATTGTGATATATTAAATTATTAATAATTTAATATATGTACATATAGTATAGTATTATTTATATATATATATATTAATATATATATATATTAGTAATATGCTAATACTATTAGTCTATTAGTATATAGTAAATTAGTAATAGTTATTAACTTATTTACTATAACTAATAATACACTAGTACTAATACTATAACTAACCACTATAGGTAATAATAGTAATACTATATGTAATATACTACTACTACTATATTTCTTCAAACCCCACACATTTACTAATACTCTATGTAGTTATAGTGATTTAATACTAACATATTACATATTAAGTTAACTATACTAATACTATTATAAATTTATACATATATGATATATTATAATTTATACTATAACTCTTATAATATGTTAATATATTAATATATACTAGTACTATATATTATAGTTAATAGTTATACATTAAAGAATATAATAATACATTGATACTAAATATATATAGTTATAAACTTACAATGATTTAATTATTATGAATTTATGATTAGTATAACTATATAATAGTATTAATATTAGATTATTAGTAATTTAGTATAGCTATATTATATTAGTAATATTAGTTATTTTGAATCATTCAGTTAGTATAACTATATTTTACATTATTAGTATTAATATAAAAGATTAATAGTATTAGTACAACTGTATAAGTATACTCTATAGTTATATATTAGTATTAATTATAGTGATTAGTATAACTATATAATTGTATTAATAGTAGACTCTTAGTATAGCTATATATTAGTATTAGTTATACTGTTATAGTGATTTAGTATATTATAGTTTCTATATTATAATTTATACTATAAATCTTACAATATGTTAATATGTTAATATATACTAGTACTATATATTATAGTTATATGTTAAAGAATATAATAATACATTTATACTAAATATATATAGTTATACTTAGTGATTTAGTTATTAACTTATTATGATTTGTATAATTATATAAATTATAATAGTATTAGACTATTAATGTAGCTATATATTAGTAATATTAGTTATGGTGAATCAATGATTTAGTATAACTACAAAAATTATAGTATAGTGATAATTATACCAATTATAAATAAGTATAGTGATAATTAAATTATGTTAATTATAGTGATAAATAAAATGTATAGCTATACATAATATTAATTATTGTGATTAGTATAACTATATAAATTATATAATAGTATATTAGTATTAATAGTAGACTATTAGTATAGCTATATATTAGTATTAGTTACAGTGATTTAGTATAACTATATTAATATATGTATAACTACTGTCTATATTAGAATATTAGTATTTATTTTGATACCATATATAATTATATAATTAATTATATACAACTATTATATAAATAATATATATAAATAATAAATTATTACTTTTTTAAAAATTTCCATTTGGTCTGGTCCTGGGTGAAAAACCCCTGGACCAGGACTGGACTGAAAATACTTGGTTCTATAAAATCTAGATCGAAACCGACCAGACCCAGCCCCGGTTAGTCTGGTACGGACTGAAATGGCCAGTTCGGTGGGTTTATCAGGTCCGGACTGGCCGATTCTTATCTCTACTCAAAACCATATATTCTAAGAACATCCTTCACCACTGTGTGGTAAGAATAGGGTTCAAGTCCTTGGAGTAAGCTTGGGACCCTTCACCCTCCGTAAATCTAAATGGTAACTCTTCAATTATGATCCAAGCTCAAGACCTACACCTTTTTGGGTCAAACTTCACAAACCCCTTCAATGTATTACTCCCACTACTCCCATCCGCCACCTTATTAAGTCCGATCTCCAATCGACTTTTGTCTTTCTTCAAGTAGTCCGTATTTTATAGGACTCTTCTTACATTATTCTTCTAAATTATTTTTAATCTCAAAAGTGCCATGTTGTTTATAGTGACACAATAAATAGCACCATAATAGTTATATTTTGCTTTTGGGTCATTGGGGTAACCAACCATCCTCTAATTTTGTGAAATGTTCCCATACGATGAATAAGGTTTTTTATTTGGTGGACCCATGGATGTTCAGGTAGGTGTAGCTGATGTAACACTAATACTAGTGTTTGGAGTTGGAGAAGTATTATTATCACTGACATTCGCTCAATCACCACTATCCATTAAACTTATCATACTATCAAACCTTTGCAAAATGGAAAGTATCAAAGATTTTAGGTTTTCAAAATTATACAAAATCACAAAATCAGACAAACATTCTAGGTTTTGAAAATCCTAATATAGTTTAGGGTTTCAATTTTAGGGTTTCAGTTTCAAATTGTAACCTAAATACATTAGTCAAGGTGTTGTGAAAGGAATCATACATTCTAAAGGATTTTGAAGACTATTCAAAATTTGAAAGAACTATGTGAGGGGCTGTTGAATAGCTGGAAAAGGTCTAGGCACATTTAATGAAATTAAAAATGGAAGTACATTAGTTTCGAGTGAATGGATACTTTGATATAGAACTAGAAAAATTGAATTTGGTTAATTCAACTATAAAACTCTGGAACAATTAGAAATTTACAAAAATGAAACCATTCTTAAAGAAGAATCATGGGAATTAGAGAGCAAACTACCAAAAAATTTCCTTCACTTGTTCAATCAATTAGAAAACATTAAAATTGACTGTAAAGTACGTGTCCCATTACTGAACGTAATTGTCAGCTTACAAGTCAAAAGCAAATGGCACTGGATGCCTATGGCCACTTCGATGCATAAGTCAATAAAGATTGATGTATAATGACTCAAGTATATGATCAGAAGTGATTTCAGAGTTACCTGGCACCCATATATATAGGCATAGGGACGTATGGGATCAGCACCGTGACTTGTTAAATTTCACAGCTAAGTAGCTGTGAAGTTTATCCCCAAATAATAGGAGTAGTTTGCTCGCCATATTATTGCTTATCCATCCTACTAACCAGAAGAGTATCAGGTCTTCATAGGCCTTTAGCTTGTTGCTTGGGCGATATCCATTATTATCCCTCGTGGTTGGGTTGGGCCAGTAGTAGACCCTCCAGTTACCCTGCTAATTCCCTTCACTCATAGGCATTGGGATTCATCATTAGCTAATACTTATTTATGACTGTGTTGATTTATTTAAAAGTTGTAAATTTATTTTTCGGGCTGTGAGTGACCTAGACTGGACTTCGAGCCTTTTAGCTACCCTACTAGCACCTTTACTGAACCTGATGGGCCACCCTGCTAGCCCATTAATATTTTTTTTTTCTGCTATTTCCAATTTTCAAGAAAGGGGATTTTGATTGTAAAGGATGTGGTAATGGTTACTGGGTAATGTACACCAGTTCCCCTTCTATCACATCATGTTGTCAGGTCATAATGATTCCTGCCGTCAGCCCCTTGTATCCCCAATTCAATTTGCATGCCACTCTCTTTTTCCCATTTTGTTTCTCATTTGCCTTCCTTGCTTCTCTTGCAATTTCTTGCCTTATCTTGCTTCTCATCTCTTGCGATTTCTTGCCTTCTCTTTGTATTCCTCACTCTACTTCCTCTTCATCTTTCAATGGCTAAACACGACATTTCTTCTCGTCTCATTGATGTGGAAGCTTCTCACATCTTGGATGTCTCATCCTTCGAAGGGTGTGGGTGGCTCTCTTTTCTTAGGTCTCGTGATTTGAAGAATCTACGAGAAGACTTTGGTATCCCAGACATCACTCACCCCATCTCTTCTCTTAGGTGGCAAGGTTTCTCTAACTGTCTGTGCCTTGACATAGGGCTTGATGCTCCCATTCTATCGCCCCATAGTAATCTCCTTGACCTCCTTCGCATTGCTCCTGCCTAACTTCATTCCCACGCGTGGACGGTTCTTCTCTGCGTGTGTGTTGTGTTTCGTATGGCTCTTGAACCTGTCAGAGAAGAATACCCTGACTTGACTGCTTGGGAGTTCTTGGCGTTTTACCACATGTGATCGTCTGCTAAGGGCAACATTTTAAGTTTTCAGAAGAAAGATAAAGGACAGGCATTAGCTCACTTCAAGATCCACCACTCAAATGCTAAACAATGGACCAAAAGTTTCTCTTGATTTATGGTATTGGTTGGGATTATCTGAATTCAGAGACTCTCAAACAAGATTTCCCAATTAGGGATGCTTGGGGTGAAATCCCCAATGAGAAGGGCTTTCTAGCAGCCCTAGAACCCTTGTCCAAATGGGAACTATCCCAAATTAAAATGGTTCGCACTTGGGCTGAGGGCCATGCAGACGATCTTTGGATTGAGTACCTATTGACCCTTGCCAACATAGACTGCTTCTTGATGACACCTGACCATTATCACGTCAAAGGTTGTCTATTCTTGACCAAGGCCGTGATGCTACCCCCTCCACCGAAACGAGCTTCGAAGAAACACTCTGGCTCAAAAGATGCTTTCTCCCCTGCAAGAAAGAAAGGGTCTTTGGAAAAGAGAGGCGACACTTCTCTTGAGGTTGCTCCCCTTTTTGGTACTCTGTCTTATACATTTAACACATCACCAGCACGCACTACTTCCCCAGGCCTCAGTGATGCCAAGAGTTTAGCAAATCAAGCTCTCTTTGACTTGGCTACAACATTCAAGCTTGAAATTCCTCACCAGACGCCTATCTTGGCGTCCAACCTTGTTTTTGAGTTCCCCACGTTTGAGAATTTGGTGGGGGATGGTGAGTTGAGTGCTGATGTTGCAGCTGCCCTTTGTTTTGACTCTACTAGTAAGGAGCTTCTAAGTGGGGAGACAGGTTCTGGCTTGGGTGAAGAAAAGGCTGTCACCCTGGGTAGTGAGCAATGTTTTGTTGAGGGCAACAAGGAAACAGCTACTAGTAGGGGCAGTGAGGTAGATAATGCTGCCCAGAAAGAAGGTCGCGAAGATACCCCGTCAAGCGGCGTGGACGGTTAAGGTGGCAAAAATGAGAATGAGGCTCCTCTTGTAGAAGAAATTGATGAGAACATTGAGGTGAGAAGTTCCCCACGTCATTTGCTGCCAACCACTATCTCTAGGGAAGAGACTCCATCTTTCGATGGGAGTCAGCGGCGTGAGAGTCTCTTTCCCTTCCACTTTTCCTTCCTATTTTGAAGACGACACTAGATCTTCTCTTTTAGAGGGAAGCATTTTCTTGGGTGGCCTTGTTAGCGAACACTAGTTCTGTTCGCCCAATAGGTGGTTTTGGTGCCACCCCCAAGGGGGGTATTGATTCAGCTATAGTGCCGCCTAGGGCTAATTTGTTTGATGCTTGCTGTGGCTAGGAGGAAATTCGGGGTGGTGCATCCTCTTCCTCTACCACTACCTAGAGTGAAGCCATCGTAAAATGGCCAAGCGACTGAGGCAATTTCTTCTAGGGTAATTTTAGTTGCTCATGATCCTTTGTTCACTTATCGGCTAGCATTAGTTATTTTGCTTTGGAATTTGACTTTTGCAAGTCATCAATGACTTAGCAGCTTGGATCATGGTAGATCAGGTTGATTTGGAGGATAATTCAACCCTAAAAGTCTATTACTTGTAAACATAAGATTACTCTTAATTTTTGAAAATAAATTGTAAAAACAAAAAGCCATGACATCGAAATCACAATAATCAAACTCATTTTCTCCAATTTCCTCTTACGCCTCTCTAATTCAATTTCAACTTGATGTCTAGTGGTTTGAATGTTCATTGAGACTTGTATGTTATGGAGGTTGGTTTTTAACCGATGAATTGTCTTCTTGCCATATGCTGGTATTTCAGGATCATACTAACAGAAAAACTTGCAAGCCTGCCTAGCCTACATAGGTGACAAACATTAAATTTTTCATCATCTGTGGTACAATAATAATGGTATTAAAATGTGTAATGAAGATGATTTCAATTTTTACCTCATAGTTTAAGCACTCGAAAAAGCGGCAACCTTATTATTGTTAATATGAGTAGTTAGTCAACTTAGTTTAATACCACAATAACATATTGGGTATTCATACTAACAATAGTTTGCTGACTGTGAAATATTGGTAGTGCTACTACTTGACCCAGGCATTGGATTGTTATCTTTGGGTATGTTTCATGTTTGTAGGCCAACAGTAAGCACTTCCAACGACGACACCCAACAACGATAGTCGAGGGGGTCAACAACCAATATCATACCAAATGACACAAAATGGAGAGCATGGTTTTTCTATCACCGGCTCAAGACCCAAATGGTAACATCGCATGGTCATTGAGGAAATGACCATAAATTTCCTATGTTCCCACTAGGCTTTGTCGTCATCACAATCGAGGGGTTTTAATTTACACATTACTTCTCTATCACAACATAACACAAAGCAATGATATAGTACAAAGTAATAAAAAAAAACTGACCAATTCACATATTCACACAAAGAAACAACCAAACAACATACAAATCACAATAATGCTAAATAAGAGCATTCTCATCCAGTGCCTTTATATCGAGTGTATAAATAAATGGGGCTCAGAATGGTGTAAATATTGACAACATGTGTAAGTGAGGAGCCCAACATCGAATGGCTGCAAAACCTCATCCAAACCTTGATTGCCTTTTGTGGAAAGTACCACAAACTACAATATGGCCATCTGGGTAAGGATTACCTCGCCATATCAATGGGGTCCCTTTAACACTTGTGAATTAACCCCCACTATAACAATATCATCATAACCTAATAATAGCCACCCTTCCCTGAGAGATACCAAATACTGCAAAGGACCCAACAACATGAAATAAATTACCTCAGAAAGAGCAATGAAAGTGTACATAGCAATCAAATTGCACATAAGCAATGACACATCACATAGCATTGAAACTGAAAAAATTAATTGAAATAGCACATTGCAATGGGTCTAAATAGACCAACCCAAGGCATTGAAATAGATCAAAATATCACAACACAGCATTGAAACAGGACATAAGCAATGACACAACACATAGCATTGAAATTGAAAACAATTATTTGAAACAACACATTGCAATGGGTCTACACAAACCAACCCAACAGATTCTCACAACTACAGAGTGATGGAGGAAGCAAAAAAAGTTGCATGAGTTTCCAGATTCTCACAACTACATAGTGATGGGTTTGTATTAAAAAAAGTTGCAGCTATACAAATTCTCACAACTGCAAAGTGATGGATTTGTGTAAAAAAAATTGCAGCTATACAGATTCTCACAACTACACAGACCAACTACAGATTCTCAAAACTACACAGATTAGGCTTTTATTGAAAAAAAAATATATTAAAAAACAGCATTACGAATAACCAGAAGGCATATAGATGGGTTTCTGTGTTATGTGAAAATAAGATGAAACTATAGAGTGATTAATTGTAGTTATAACATTGAAGCTTGGTGGCCAGCCATGGAGGATCTCGATTCTCACAAAGTCCAGTGATAGAGGAAGCTGAAACATATTAGAAATGCCACAAATAACATTGATCTAAACCACTAATTACAAAGATGCATTGAAAATAACAAAAGAAACCCATAAAGATTAGAGTTAATTCATAAATGGGAGATCCTAAAAAAGCTAGGGTTTTGACTTAGCAAGAATATATCTCGAAATACATACAAACATGGAGGAAATCGAGAGTGAGGGATATGAAATGCAATAGAGAAGCTCAGTTTAAAGCCACGAAGGATCCTAATTCTCACAAAGTCTAGTGATGGAAGATGCCGAAACATAGAATGTGTGAGAGAGAATGAGGGAATCTAGCCATGGAGGAAACCGAGAGTGGATATGACTTGCAAAATGATGTTCAAGGAAGAGGATGCACTCGATGGTAGTTGCATTGCAAGGGAGGGGCGATATGGATGAGGGCACCCAACTGTCAAGAGAAAGAAATATGGGACAACGATGGGCTAGGGAAAGAAAATAATATTTGGGGATGTACAATCATTCCTCAAATATGGGGAGCCTCTGTAGCACCCGTAAACCTCATCCCCATTTTAAGGATCAGGATGAAGTGAGATTTTTGTTGAAAACCCTAAAACTTTCCCCAAAATATAGGGATAAAAGAGAGATGCGTTGTCTAATAGGAATGCTCTTAAATGAACAACCATTTTGGCTTTAATAGTTTTTGACCTCTTTGCTTTGTATGCTCTTGGAGTATATCATTTTTGTTGCTTGGGCTATGATTTCCCTCTGCTACGTTGATTTGGTTTTACCTTTGCTTTTGTCTTTGGGTAGAGGTTGGGGTGATGCAGTTTGTTCCCCTTTGTTTTCATTTGCTTTTTCCGTTAGTGCTGCACACATTGACTTCAAGGGTGGCGTGGTCTGTTGACCTCTGCACCCTATTTTACTTGGCACCGTGAGTCTTTTAGACTCATAGTTGCTGTTTAAGGGTGGCATGGTTTGTTCAACTCTGCGCCCCATTTTTTCTTGGCCCCACGAGTCTTTTAGACTTGTTATTAGTGTTTTAGGGTGGCGTGGTTTGTTGACATCTGCGCCCCTTTTTACTTGGTACTGCAAGTCTTTTAGATTCATCATTGATGTTTAAGGGTGGCATGGTCTATTGACCTCCATGCCCCTTTTAACATGTCAACGTGAGTCTTTTAGACTTGTCATTGATGTTTAAGGGTGATATGGTTTATTGATCTCTGTGCCCCCTTTTTACTTGGTACCGCGAGTCTTTTAGACTCATCATTGGTGCGAAAAGGTGGAGTGGTCAGTTGACCTCCGCACCCCTTTTGACTTGTTGCTGCTAGTCTTTTAGACTTGTTATTGGTGTTTAAGGGTGGAATGGTCTATTGAATTCCACACCCCTTTTTTTACTTAGCACAACAAGTCTTTTAGGCTCATCATTAGTGTTTAAGGGTGGGGTGACCTGTTGACCTCCACACCCCTTTTTTTATTTGGCACGATGAGTCTTTTAGGTTCATCATTGGTATTTAAGGGTGGTATGGTCCGTTGACCTCCGCACCCTTTTTTTACTTGGCACCATGAGTCTTTTAGGCTCGTCATTGATATTTAAGAGTGGTGTGGTCCATTAACCTCCATGCCCTTTTTACATTTCACCACGAGTCTTTCAGGCTCGTCATTGGTATTTAAGAGTGGTGTTGTCCATTAACCTCCATGCCCTTTTTACATGGCACAACAAGTCTTTTAGACTCGTCATTGGTATTTAAGGGTAGCATGTTTCATTGACCTCCGCGTCATTGGTCTTTTAGGCTCGACATTGGTATTTAAGGGTGGAGCTCCCACAAATGATCTAAAAACATACAAAAAATTGCAGGAAAAAATGATGCAAGAATAGAGAATAAAATATTATCACGGGTAAAATTTCTTCAAGTGCTCTGCATTCTAGGGGTGTTGTACTTCTTTACCTTGGTTGTCCTTTTAGCAGTAGGACCCTGGTCTGTGGTTAGCAACTACCATGTATGGTCCCTCCCAACAAGGCTCTAACTTGCCTTCTTCTTTGGTGGTGACTTCGCTCTTCTTCAGGACCAGTTCCCCTATCTTGAATGTTTTAGATTTTACTCTTTTGTTGAAGTACTGCCCATCTTTTTTTTTTTGTTCTCTTTTCCATGCAACAATTTGATCTTGGTGCTCCTTCATAGCTTTTTCATTTTGGGGTGTTGAGAAGTGACGAGTTCAGAAACTTGGTAGCCCTACTTCTACTAGGGGTATAGCCTCGCACCCATGTATTATTGTGAATGGGGTATCTCTCATGGGTGTCTTCACTGTTGTTCTTTAAGCCCATAGTACTCCTGGCAATTATGTTGCTCATTCCTCTTTCTTGTCTGTGAGTTTCTTCTTTAGAATTGCTAGCAACATTTTGTTTGTCACCTCTGCTTGCCCATTTGCTTGTAGGTGCCCTGGAGAGGAGTACTTATCTTGTATTTTTAGCTCGACACACCATTCTTAGCAATGATCTGAATCGAATTGGTGCCCATTGTCTGGGACTATACTTTGTGGAATGCCATATCAGCATATGATGTTTTTCCATAAGAACCTTGTTATGGCCTTGCTCATTATGGTCACCAGTAGCTTCGCCTCCACCCATTTGGTGAAGTAATCGATTGCTACAATCATGAATTTGATGCTCCCCTTTCTAAGTAGGTGAGTTACAACTAAATCAACTCTTCATTAGGTGAACGCCAACAAGTGGTCATAGGGGTGAACTCCTCTTGGGGGGGAGGGGGAGCATATTGTGCTTCTTGTAGAGAAATACACTGGAGGCAAAGCCCCTTTTGTAGAGAACCCCATCTACAAACATAAACCTTGTTGCCTTCCTTTCCTTTTAGGTGGTCGCCTATGTCAAGATATTTAACCACATTGTCGGCCCACTTGGGGATGTTTGAGCCCATCATGCACACCTCTATCCCTATGGCTTAGACTTCAACGACTCGCTTTTTGACCTACCAAGGGAGGGGTGCATCCTCCATCCCTAATGCTGTGAGTGCCAACCTATACACCACTACATTATCTTCTCGGGGTACTCGAGATATGCTGAAATATGAAAATCGGTCGCACGCCTTGCAAACCCAAACTAGATACTTTTTTAACTTCTCGCCTTTGGTGGCGTACAACCCCAATACCTGGTTAACCACCATCTAGGAGTCTGATTTTACATCTACGTTATTTGCCCTAATGCTGTGGCTATTGAAAGCCTTGCCACCAACACCTCATACTTTGGTTCGTTGTTGGTCGTCTTGAAGGTAAGGGTTGCCATGTAATAATACTCTTGGCCTTCATGACTAACTATGTGGATTCCTACCCGTCATCCTGTTAGGCAAGAAGGGCCATCTATAAAGAGAGCCCATGGCTTTGCTATCGGGACTACCACTGTTTCTGGGGGAAATCTGAGAATTCAGTGGCGAAGTCTGCCAATGCTTGCCATTTCACCACCTTTCTTGGCATATACTTTATATTGAATTCGCTTAACTCAACCGACCACCCTACTAACCTTCTTGAGTTGTCTAGTCTCTACAACACCTTTGCCAGCAGGCTTTTTGTGAGCACCTTTGTCATGTGGGCTTGGAAATATGGGCATAGTCTTTTGGCTGCTGTGACTAAGGTGAAGGCTAATATCTCCACTTATGGGTACCTTACCTTTGCTCCTCTTAAGGCTCGACTTATGTAGTACATAGGAAGTTGAGTGGCACCTTCCTCTTTGACTAAGACGGCTGAGATGGTATGTCAGGAAACCACCAAATACGTATAGAGTATATCCCCTTTTTCTGGTTGTTTTAGAAGCGGCTGATTGGCCAGGTGCTACTTCCATTTCTCAAGGGCTTCATCACACTTTTCATTCTAAGGGTGTATCTTGCGTAATACCCAAAAGAAAGGGAGGCATCTGTCCTTCGACCTCGAAACAAATCTATTCAAGGTGGCTATGTTCCTCATTATCGTTGGGTGTCATTTAGGTTTTTGGGCAGTTTCAAGTTTAGGATCGCATCAATCTTTTTGGGAGAGACTTCAATTCCTCTTTTGGATACAATGTACCCTAAGAAATTCCCTGATCTAACCTCGAACACACACTATTTTGGTTTAATTTCATTTTATATTGGTGTAAGATTGTGAATGCCTCTCTTAGGTGGGCCAAATGTTGGGTGGATTCTTTGCTTTTCATCAATAAGTCGTTCACATACACTTCCATCTACTTTCCTATCTAGTCTTTAAACATTCCGTTGACTAGCCTCTGATAGGTTGCCTCGCATTCTTCAAGCCGAATGGCATGATTAGATAGCAATATAATCCCCTATCTGTAATGAACGATGTCTTCTCCTTGTCCATTGGGTGCATTTGGATTTGATTATATCTTGAGTAGACATCCATGAAACTTAACATCTTATGTCTCGTAGTAGCATCCACAATAATGTCAATTCATGGTAGGGGAAAACTATCCTTTGGGCAAGCTGTGTTTAAGCCAGCGAAGTCTATGGATATTCTCCATTTCCCATTAGCCTTATTCATAAGGGCAACGTCAGATAACCACTCTGGTTAGTAGGCTCCTCTGATGAAACCGGCGGCAAGCAAGCATTCTACTTCCTCAAGGATGGCGGCATATTTCTTAACATTAAATGATCTCCTTTTCTAGTGGACTTTCTTGTGCGTGGGGTCTACATATAGGTGGTGGTCTATAATGCTGTTATCTATTCTTGGCATCTCTTTATAGCTCCAAGCAAATATGTCCCAGTATTCTACTAGCAACTGTTTTAGGGCGCCTCTATCCTGTTGGGGGACTTGGGTCCCAATTCGTGTGGTGGTGTTAGGTCAGTTAGGATACAATGTCATGATCTCCACACCCTTTACAAAGGAAACTGCTAGGAGGTCTCCTGGTTGTAATTTTTGTTGTCGCTTGCAATAGTGTACACTTCATTCTTATTGTTTTTCAACTCTTGCACATAACACTCTCGTGCTAGAGCCTGCTCGCCCCATGCTTCTCCTACCTCGCCATCAGTTGGGAATTTCATCTTGAGGTGGTAGATGAATGTGATTTCCCTGAGGTTTTTAAGTGCTAGCTGCCCTAGTAAGGCGTTATATGATGACGGGGCCTTCAAGACCAAGAAATTAGTCATGGTAGTGGTTGTACGCATTTCCATTTCTGCTATTGCTGGGAGGGTTATGGCACCTACTGGTTGTATTACATGTCTGGAGAAGCCTTTTAGTGGTATTGGAGAGGGTTTTAGCTTAGCCGCATCAATGCCTACTTTTGTGAAGGCCTCCCAAAATGATGTCTGCTGAGCTGCTGTTATTAATAAGTATACTCCTAATCTTGTAATTGGCGACCAGAAGGGTTACCACTAATGCATTGTCGTGTGGGTACAACACTCCTTCCTAGTCTTCTTCCCTGAAAGATATGGTCATTGGGGTGCTAAGCTTTTGGTATTTAGCAGACTTGTTCACCACATAAACTTCTTCCTACCTTGCTCTTTGTGCATACACCCTTCGACTGGATGAAGAGACACCACCCCTAGCAAATCTGCCTGCTATGGTCCTAATTTCCCATATGGGCACCCTGTCTCTATCTCTATCATTATTTGGGTGCTCCTGCTCTCTATCATTGCCGCGAGTATTTTCCCAATGTGGTCACCACCTGTCGGGGCTGTTACTCTTTCGTGTATTGTTCCTTGTCTCATATTGCTGCTTAGGCTTCAAGTGCTCTACGACCATTCGGTCTAATTCTCATTTGCTCGCCAGTTAAGTGACTCTTATCTTCATAGTCGTTTAGTCTTCTATCCAATGCAAATTTGTTTGATGATATTTGCAATAACAATTGCTAGTCCTAGACTAGCGATGCTCTCTGTCTAGCTCCTTATTCTCTTGTATGTTTAGATTGTTGTGCACCAATCTGTTGTTGTACTCTAGCCGCCTTTCTCGATTCTTGTCTTGATGATTTTAGTAGGTTTCTTGTCGCCCGTGTTGGCTTTCCATTCTATCTTGTGCTCTCCTTTTCTCTGATTGGTAAGGGCCTGTAGTGTATTTTCAGCATTAACAAAGTTGTCCACCCTATCCAAAAACTCCCTTAGAGTAAAAGGTGTCTTCTTGGCCAACTCAGCCATGAAGGGGTTAGGTGGCCAGATTCTAACCAGAAGGGCGGCTAGAGTAATTTTTTCATTTTGGTCATCTTAACCTCTCTTTATTAAAGGGGTGATGTATGTCTTCAAATTGTCCTCCACTCTTTGTTTAATTGTTAAAAGGTACGCCACTGGGCACTGATGTCTTCTACTAGGCATAAATTGTGTTAAAAACTGCTTGGAAAGTTCCTCGAAGCTGTCGATTGATCCCAGCCTGAAAGTTTCAAACCACGCTTTTGTCATTCCCCTTAGGGTAAGGGGAAAAGCGCGGTAGGTGAGATCTCTAGGGAAGTCATGGAGTGTAATATGCACCTTGAAGTTCTCCAAGTGATCTATTGGATCCTTAGACCCATCATACATTTCTATTTCTGGTATTTTAAATTTGGGGGATAGCAACATTGCCATGATCTATGGACAATATGGCAACTCGATTCGACTCAACAACTGTTCTACTGATGAAGATTCTCCCTTCTTCTCTACCATCTCTTCATATTTCCCAATGAGGTTTCGTGGCTCGTCATGCATCTTCTTTTTCTCTATATCCTCCGCATTTGGTCCCTTATTACTATGCACTTTCCCTTCACCCTGCTCACTATGGCTGGGCATGGTTGCATCGCCAAGCTCCAAGTTTCGTCACTTCATGTTTTTGTTTTCTTTCTTCATATTCTCCATGCATCTAACGCCATCTTTAGCTTCTCCTCCATTGTAGCTAATCGTACTTCCATGGTAGTAGGTAATGTTTCTAGTTCGCAGTTTGCTTGAGAATGTGTCGCGGTTGGCATGTGGGAACCACATTGATGTCCAATGAGAAACTAAAATCAAAGATAGTAGAATCCCACAGATAGCGCCATTGTAAAGGACGTGTCCCACCATCGAACGTAATCGTCAACCTTCAAGTCAAAGGTGAATGGCACTGTATGCCTACGACTTCTTCGATACCTAAGTTAGTAAAGATTGATGTATAATGGCTCAAGTATATCATCGGAAGTGATTTCAAAGTCACCTAGTACCCATATATATAAGGATATATGGGATCAGTACTGCGACTTGATAAACTTCATGGCTAAGTAGTCGTAAAGTTTATCCCTAAATAATAGAAGTAATATGCTTGCCATGTTATTGCTCATCTATCCTACTAACCAGAAGAGTATCAGGTTTTTATAGGCCTTTAGCCTGTGGCTTGGGCCATATCCATTATTATCACCCGTGGTTGGGTTGAGCTAGTATTAGACCCTCCACTGACATTTAAATTTACAACACCCCTTACCTAAATTTCGTGTGTGAAACTTGTAACTGTGGGGGGAGCTGTAATACCTACAACATATTGACTCAAAGCTTAAGTGTCATTAACGTAATAGTACTATCGATCGATTCGTTAGAGTCAAGATGATTAAGTATTTGATCACTAACGAAACTAGAATTTATACAGAACGATACATATGACAAGTATAATATAATATGAGACCATTATATGGTTATTTCTCCTTAAACGATAGTTAACAATGATCTATGTTGTATTTTGTTCCCAAGTGTGTTTCTTACTTGTAACAAGTGATGCCTTTTCTTTTATCAAAAACAAAAAGAAAGTAACTTATTATATCTTCTTATTTCAATATTATTGCATATATTTATTTAATTTATGGGATTTGAAAAAAAAAAAAAAGATATTACTATATGCCTTGCAAAGTTAGGTTGCAAGGAAATTATTCCTATGTAGCAGGCTGTCACACACACATATTTATATATATTTAAAAAAAACCATTTGATTGCGTATAAAAGAAAAGATGATGAAATAGAGAGATCTAGGGAGAAATTTCTCGTTTGGTTATGCAATTTAGATGAGATGAGTTGAGATGTTTTGTTGAAAGTTGAATAAAATATTGTTATAATATAAATTTGTAATATTATTTTTATTTTTAGATTTAAAAAAATTGAATTATTTATTATATTTTGTGTAAGAGTTTGACAAAATTAATTTTGTGTAACCAAATTAGTTAAAAAAGATTGGTAAGAGGTGAGAGAATAAGATTTTGCGGGAAAGGAAGAAAGAGAAAGAAGTGAAAAAGAACAAAGGGAAAATAAATACCAAGAAAGGCGAAATGAAATAAGTCCTACTTTATTTAACACTGTGTTAGTTCTATTAACAAATTTATAGATTATTTGTTAATTTATTAATTATTATGTGACAAACCATTTATTTTTTTATTCTGGTTTGCTTATTAATGTGACTAATTATCAAACTCTTATTTATTATTATAACTAATTATTTATTTATTCATTCTTGCAAACATGGAGTAACTAACGGTTAATTATCACTTTGATTAAAAAATTTATTGTTTTTTCATTTTGCTAACTGTGATAACTTATCTAGGAAAATGCTTCTCCGACTCAAAGAAGTTCATTTTTTTTTTTACTTAATAGTTAAGAAAGTGTTTATTAACGAATTTGTAATTTAGAAAAAACTGTTTAAAGGAGTTTAAAAATATCTTTAAAAAAAAAAAAAGAAAAGTATAATTTGTACTATTGATACAATACAGGGATCACATTTCTTGGTGATCCTAGCATTGTCCAATGAGCCGTGCTACTCCTATTGAAAATTTGGTACCGAATGGATACAGAATAGTCAAATTTTTTTTTTCAAATATTTTATAATCACTTTAAACATTTAAAAAAAAACTACAAAATTATTAAAAAATATTTCCTTAAAAAAAATTAAAAAATAAAAACACAATTCCTTAGAAAATTTTGATGGGAGTAGTGTTTCTCTTGTCCAATTATCTAACTGCATGTTATTCTGCTATTTTGTTTTGGTTTTTGTTAAAGCAATAGACTCTTCTAGAATAATTGAGAAAAGGTCCGAAGAATCTTCTTGTAATAAACTAGGCTGGACAGGTGTCAAATGATGTATGGTGTTTGTCTGCAAAATCTGTTATGACAAGGTGTATATATACAGACCTCTTATACTCTGTAATTCCGTGGAAAAAATATTCAATAGAATGATGAAGTATGTTTCTCTATAAGGAAATTCTTTAAAGCTTTTTATCAAACACTGAGTATGCTTTTACTCTGTTTTCTTCATGGTATCACGAGCATAAACGGACCAACGTCCATTTTTTTTTTCTTCTCGGCTATTTCATTATTCATGGCCAAAACAGATAAAACTCCCACAACTCCCACCCTTCTCACCACTGCATCTAATTATATCAATATCAAGCTTACAATTGAAAATTTCCTTTTATGGAAAGCTCAGATTGTTCCTTACCTTTAAGGGCATCAACTCTTTCAATATGTTGATGGTTCCTTCCCTCAACCTCCTGCTATGCTTAATGATAAACAAAATCTAGCGCACACGCAGTGGCGTTTACAGGATAAACTCATTATTTCCACCATCAATTCCTCCTTGTCTGATTCGGTATTGGCACAAGTTTTGGATTGTTCTACCTCTTGTGAGGTTTGGACGACCTTACAAAACCTGTTTGCTGCCAAGTCCTCTGCACATCTCATACATACCAAGTTTCAGCTTGCTACACTAAAAAAAGGAGCTGAATCGTTTACAGAATACTACAATAAAGTAAGGTCCCTTGCCTCCTCCTTAAGTGCCGCTGGCCATCCCCTAGATGATTCGGAACTTGCCATTTACCTTCTAGCTGGATTGGGCACCAAATATGAGAGTCTTGTAACCTCCTTAACCACATGTCCAAATTCTCTATCTCCTCACCAGATTTTCAGTTACCTTTTGAATCATGAATCAAGGCTCTCCCACCAAACCCAGTCCCTTCTTTCTGGCACCTCTATTGTAGCCCATAACACCACCAAGTTCTCTTTTTCAAATATTTCTTCTTGTGGTCGAGGAAACAATTTCCGTGGGGGTCGAAGTCGCAGTCGTGGTTATGGCCGAGGACTTCTTTCTACTCCACGCCTGTCCCAACAATCATCGAATTTCTTTTCTCCCCGTTTGGACTCACGCCCCATGTGTCAAGTTTGTCGCAAACCGGGTCATGAAGCTACTGCCTGTTATCATCGATATGATCATTCTTATCCCACTCCTCCACCTACTGGGTTTACGGCTAATTATTTTGCTCTTGCTCCATCATTTTCTTCCTCAAACACATGGTTCCCTGACACCGCTGCCACGCACCATTTTACTTCTGATATTAATAATCTTAATGTGGATTCCAGTGTTTATCAGGGATCAGACCAAGTATGCATCAGAGATGGCTCTAGTATTCCCATTCAGCATTTTGGATCCACCAACTTCAGCTCCAATAATGGCAAATTTCTTCTCAAAAATTTACTTCATGTTCCCTCTATATCTCGCAACCTTCTTTCAGTACGTCAGTTTTGTCTTGACAATAATGTATTCTTTGAGTTTCATTCCTCTATTCTTTTTTGTGAAGGATGTTCGTTCCCAGGAAACTCTTCTTCAGGGGCCCGTTGAGAGTGGTTTATATGTGTTTCATGCGCTGAAGTGCCCTCTTCCGTCTCTCTGCAAGCCTTTTCTGCTGTTAGAACATCGGCTCAGCTTTGGCACTCCAGGTTGGGACATCCTTCTCCTCGTACCACCTCCTTGACTCTTCAACGGTTTAGTCTTCCTCTTACCACCAGCATGACTTTGTCTTCATGTTCAGCATGCTCCTCCTCAAAAGCTCATGCTCTTCCTCATCTTGTCTCTCCCACACATTCTACCTTTCCTTTTCAATTAACGTTCATGGATGTATGGGGTCCGGCCTCAGTTTTATCTACTAAAGGATCTCGTTATTTCCTATCCATTGTTGATGACTACTCTAAGTTCATTTGGTATTTTCCCATGCAATTAAAATCTAATGTTACAATTATCATTCTTGCCTTTCTAAACTATGTCACTACACAATTTTCTTCCAAGATTATTTCCATTCAGACTGATGGAGGGGGCGAATTTCGGCCTCTCCATCCTATTTTTTTTAAAATTTGGAATTAATTACTCAGTCACTTGCCCTTATTCTCACCAACAAAATGGTAGTGTTGAAAGATGTCATCGTCCTATTGTAGGAACAGGCTTATCTCTTCTTTCTCATGCCTCGGTTCCCCACATCTATTGGGTTGAGGCTTTTCACACCACCACATATTTAATAAATCGCATGCTTACTCCTGTTCTTAAAAATCATTCGCCGTTTGAAATTTTAATGGGTAAATCACCGGATTACCTATTTTTTCATGTTTTTGGTTCAGCATGTTGGCCTAATTTACGGCCGTATAATGATCATAAATTAGATTTTCGCTCCAAACAATGTGTATTCTTGGGATATAGTCCTGATCATAAAGGGTACATTTGCTTGCACATTGGGTCTGGGCGTACATACATTTCTAGAGACGTACTCTTTGATGAAATGATTTTTCCTTTTTCTCAAATTACTCCTCTGTCCCAATCCATCGGCCCAGCCCCTAATAATCACACTCTCACTTCGGGGCCTCCTCTGCTGTCTCCAGATACATCGGTTCCTCACTCCTCAACTCAACTTCAGCCCACTCCTTCCTAGCCTATACCCATAAAGGCATCTATTGACCCAACTTCCTCACAAGGCCCCGTTACCCCTTCTTCACCCATATCTCATCCAAGTCCAAACCCAGGACCCGAGTCTTTCACTTCACCTCTTCTGCGGTCATCGAACCCTAACTCTGCCGCAGTCACCTCTTCATCCTCTTCCCCAATTTTGCCCTCTTCACTACCCAGTTTTTCTGAACTAGTCACTCACTCCATGGTTACACGGTCTAAAACTCAAACCCATTGTCCTCTGCGTCGCACCGATGGGACGGTTCCCTGGCCTTCATCCAAACCCATGGCTTTGCTTTCCTCTGTTTCTTCCTCCCCATCAGATTCCACACCTGTTCCAGAAGAGCCTGATCATTTTTTGAAGCTTCCAAACATCTTGAATGGCGTACTGCCATGACCATAGAGTTCGACGCCCTCCTTCAAAATCAGACGTGGAAACTTGTCTCCCCTTCTCCAAGCTATAACCTTATCAGATCCAAGTGGATTTTAAAGACTAAACGGTGTGCTGATGGTACACTTGAGCGACGCAAGGCTAGGCTTGTAGCTCAGGGGTTTCATCAGCAACTGGGTCTCCATTACACCGAGACCTTTAGTCTTGTTGTGAAACCAACGACCATCCGACTTCTTCTTTCTCTAGCTGTCTCCTCTAACTGGGCACTTCACCAACTGGAAATCCAAAATGCGTTTCTCCACAACGACCTTGAAGAGGATGTGTACATGATGCAACCGCCTGGGTTCGTGCATCCTGATTTTCCAGATCATGTGTGTAAGTTCCAAAAATCTATTTATGGTCTAAAACAAGCTCCTAGAGCCTGGTTTGCTGAGCTTAGTGATAAATTGTTGTCTTTAGGTTTTCGAAGTTCTTCATCTAATTCTTCTCTATTTCTCATGCGTATCAAATCAGATTGCTTGTTTATCCTTGTTTATGTCGATGATATTATTGTGACTGGATCCAGTGCTCTGATAATATTCGAATTTATTGCTGCCTTACGAGAATCTTTTCCAGTCAAGGATCTCGGTCCCTTCATTATTTTCTAGGTGTTCAAGTGTCACGGAATTCCTCTAGTCTATTTCTATCGCACTCCAAATATATTATTGACTTGTTACGCAAAACCAACATGCATAATTCTAAGTCAGTCTCTACTCCCATGTCCTCATTAGAAAAATTGACTATTTTTTATGGTTGTACTTTTGAGGATTCTCAGTGGTATCATTGTGTAATTGGAAGTTTACAGTATCTTGCATTTACTCGTCCTGACATATCATTTGCTGTGAATCATGTATGTCAATTTATGCACTATCCTTGGCTTCCTCATTGGACAGCCGTCAAACGTATTTTACGTTATCTTAATAACACTCGATATCTTGGTCGATATTTTTCCTCCACTTTCGCTCCTCAACTAGCTGCTTTCTTTGATGCTGATTGGGCTGGATGTCTTGATGATCGACGATCCACAGGTGGTTTTTGTGTGTATTTTGGGAATCATTTGATTTCTTGGCAGTAAAAAAAATAGCCTACTGTTACTCGGTCTTCTACTGAAGCCGAGTACAAATCTGTTGCTAATACTGCTTGTGAGCTTCTTTGGTTGCAGTCTCTTTTAGGGAAACTTGGTATTTTTCTTTCCTCTCCTCCTACACTATGGTGTGACAATCTTGGTGCCACCTACTTGTCAATGAATCCTGTTCTGCACTCTCGGATTAAGCATGTTGAGCTGGACTTTCATTTTGTATGTGAACGAGTGGCTGCGAAATCTCTTCAAGTGTCATTTGTGTCCAGCAAAGATCAGATTGCTGATATCCTTACTATCAACAAATCATTATTTGCAACTTCGATCAAGCCTTACTCTTACATCTGTACCGCTTGAATCGAGGGGGGGATGTTAAAGCAATAGACTCTTCTAGAATAATTGAGAAAAGGTCCGAAGAATCTTCTTGTAATAAACTAGGCTGGACAGGTGTCAAATGATGTATGGTGTCTGTCTGCAAAATCTTTTATGACAAGGTCTATATATACAGACCTTTTATACTCTGTAATTTCGTGAAAAAAATATTCAATAAAATGATGAAGTATGTTTCTCTATAAGGAAATTCTTTAAAGCTTTTTATCAAACACTGAGTGTGCTTTTGCTCTGTTTTCTTCATTTTTTTTAACTAGCCACTGACTATTGTGACTTAACGATTTTAACTAACTATTTATTGTTATTTTTCTTTGGCGCTATTGATTGATTAACCATTTAGTTATTAGTTATTGTTTTGACGTCATAACTAATTGTTTGACTCATATTATTATTTTGACGTTCATATAATCATATTTGTCGATTTGACATCTATTTGCTAACTTGTATGATTATAATGATAACTAGCAACTTGTATCCCTTTTCGATCGTCCATAAAGATGCACACGACGACCTTTCTTGATGCATATCTTTCTAAAAAGCCAGTGGAAATATGGATATAGTGTTTGTCAATTTTCATGATGATAAAAGTCAACTAAAAAGATGTTTCAAACATGAGATTAGTATCCAATTTGATTTTGGATACTGCAATTCATTCAATGGCAAGTGTAGTTCTTGGGGGATGCATACCCCATATCAGGAGATTACTGAGTCCTTGAGAGGATAGCCCCATAGAGAGTAGTAGAGGGAGCACAACCCATTTGGCCGAATACAGGATACGGTGAAGAGTGAACAATATATATTAATAAACTTGAAAATTTGGAATAATCCAAGATAAAGATGAAAGTGAGCCTATTGATGATTTTTGTATCCATGGATATCCTTTCTTGATTAATAATGACTCATTTATGCATAATCAATTGTTATATTTTATTTTAATTATTAGCTCAGCATTATTGCTTATGCATTGTTATATGCTCGTTGTTATCTTTGTATTTAATCATTATAATCTCTCTCTTGTTCATACTAATGGTACTGGATACTCCCGCTTATTGAGTTGTCGAACTCAACCATTTTTTTTTAAAATGAAACAGAATTTCATTTATAACAAAAGCCTTACATTAAATCACTTAAAACAGTGGTTTGAATACATTAAGGAATTTCTTTCAAAACATACTTGTCTTCATCAAGATCAAGAGCAACTTTTGCCAATCTATGAGTTTCCATATTAGCATTCCTATTTGTGTGAACAACAGACCAAGAAGTAAAAGATTTTAAGATATTTTGAGCATCTTCAACTAGTAAACCACCTAAGCTTAGGTCTGTAGTTGCCTTGTTTGCCATAGTGACCACTTGCATTGCATCTCCTTTGAGTATAACCAGCTTGGATAGACCCATTTCTTTGCAAAAAATAGTGGCCAACAAAAAATCATATGCCTCAGCAGAGAAAGAGTATTAATTCATTGATCTGGGAGCTTGTAGAGTACAAATAACCTGCCCTTGGAAGTCTCTAGCAATCACCTCAATGCCTATCCTTCCCTCAGCCAAATTAGTTGTAGCATCCCAATTAATCTTATAAAGTCCCTCAGCTAGTTTCTGCCATGAAGTCTGTATTGGTGCTATTCTAATTGCTGCTGTGTTGACATGGATATTGGCATTTATGTAAGAAACAACTTTTCTTTAGCAGCTTTATGAAGAGCCATCAGGTGTCTGAATCCCTTTCCATGGATAAGATCATTTCTTCTGGTCCAAACATCACTAGCAGCAGGACAACCCCACCACACACAGGGCAAGACCCATCCTCAACAACTTTCATCTTCACTAGATTGGAAAGGGTAGGAAGAGCTTCCTTGCATGCTCTCCATATAAAAAATTTTACAGCATTATCAATATTCATGTTCCATATTGCTTTCCAAGCTTCTTTTTGGCTTTCCCCACCAGATGCCTCACCAACATAATTGGTTTCAATATATTTGTGCAAATGGTATGCACTCCTTACTGAGAAAATACCATTCTTTGTGTGCAACCAGACCAATTTATCTTCTCTGCTCCCTTACTAACAAGAATGGATTTAATCAAATCAACCTCATGAGCTTCAAATAAAGGATTCATGGTGTTTACCTTCCAAGTCTTTAGATCAGGATCAATTAAGTCAACAACATAGTGATAATTTCCAAAGGACACCATAGGAGATAAAACCTTAGGTGCATAGGCTTTTGGTATCCACTTGTCATCCCAAATCTTCACCCTCTTCCCATCACCAATTCTCCAAAACTACCCTTTTTTGAGTAGTGTCAAACAAGAAAATAAGCTCCTCCATGTATATGAGGGACTATAACCCATTTTTGCTTCCAACAAATTGCCATCTCTAAAATAATTTTGTTTAAAAACTTGGACCATAAGAGATGATGGATTCTAAAACATCCTCTAGCTTTGTTTGGAAAGCATAGCTACATTGAAGCTTCAAAAATCTCGAAAACTCAACCTACCTTTGTCCTTAGAATGGCTAACTTGATCCCATTTCACCCACTAGATCTTGGAGTGATCTTCATTGTAGCCCCACTAGAATTTCTTCAAGAGCCTATTAAGTCTTTGGGTAATTGAACGAGGCATAAGAAAAATACCCATTGTGTAAGTAGGAATAGCTTGAAGCACAACTTTGATTAGAACCTCTTTACTCGCACTAGAGAGAACTTTTGTTTTCCAATTAGAGATCCTTGCCCAAGTCCTATCAATGCGTGAGTGAAATGCAGCAGTTTTAGACCTTCCAACCACAAGAAGAAGCCCATGGAACTTTTCAAAAGATCCAGAAGACTTAATCCCAGCAATGCTCAAAATGGATCTCTGAGTGAGTTTAGGAGTATTTTTGTTGAAAAAGATTGAAGTTTTTTCCTTGTTTATGACTTGACCAGAAGCTAGATCATATATGCCAAGGATTTGAGAAATTCTAAAAACCCAACCATATTAGCCTTACAAAAATGAAGGCTATCATCTGTAAAGAATATATGATTGATCCTAAGAGAACCCTTTCCAATTGGAACACTAGTCATGCCTCCATTCAATTCAGCTTGGAACAATAGTGAAGATAAAGCTTCCGCACATTATAAATAAATAATGAGAGAAAGGGTCACCATGCCTTATGGCCCTTGAAGGGCGGAATCTAGCTTCTGGCTTACCATTGACAAAAATAGAATAGGAAATAGAAGTAATACAAGCCATAACAAGAGAGCACCATCTTTGAGAAAAACCAAGTCTGAGCATAACAGCTTCAAGAAAGCCCCACTCAATTCAATCATAAGCTTTGCTCATATCGAGTTTAAGAGCCATAAATCATGTTTTGCCTTTCATCCTAGTGTTCATAGAGTGAAGAGTTTCATAAGCCACTAAGATATTATCATTTATAAGCCAGTCAAGAACAAATGCACTTTGGTTCATTGAAATAATTTTAGGAAGGATAGTTTTATGCCTATTAGCCAATGTCTTTGAGAGAATTTTATACACTACATTGTACAAACTAATAGGCCTAAAATCTAAAACTCTTTGAGGATTTTTTTTATCTTTGGAATGAGAGAGATAGAAGTGTCATTAATCCCATGGAGTTGCCCATCATGGTTCAAAAACTAAAGAACAAATATGGAAGTATCCTTCCCAATAGTCTCCCATTGTCTTAGATAACATTGTGCAAGAAATCCATCAGGGAGATCTGAAAGGGTTCATTTAAAATATAGCTTGCCTAAACTCGTCTTCAGCAAACTTGCTCAAAAGATGATCATTTATACAATGAGTGACCTTTGTTTATAAACTAGACAAGCATTTTTCAACATGAGAAGGGTTAGAGGTGGTAACAAGAGAATAGAAATACTTGGTAAAGACCTCACCAATTTGATCTTGTTCAATGTCCGCAGTGCCTGCCTGGTCTTTGATGCCCTTGATGGCATTAGTCTTCCTCCTTTAGGTAGCTTGCATATGAAAGTATTTAGTATTTCTATCCCCAACTTTCAGCTAGTACTGCTTAGCTCTTTGTCTACATTTAGTATCCTTTACTGCTAGAATCTACTCAACATTCTTTTGCACATCTTTAACATGATCAACATGCTCCCCCTTGCCATGGTCTTGAAGAGCACCAATTGTGGACATACCTCTTCTAACTTCCTTTGAATCCAGCCTCTGGTTGCTTGTGTTCCACCTCTATAAGGCATATTGGTAGTTAGCAAGCTCGTTTCTCTGCATTTCAGCTCCAGTGACTCCCCAGTGCCTTTTCCCCAAGCCATACCAATTGGTTTTGTACAATCCTCTTTTGCAGCCCAAGCTGCTTTATATCTGAACACAAACTAACCCCTTGTCCTCCTCTTGGTAAATTCACTCCCATATCTATTATTAGATCAAGTGAATCTTTTGCCCAAGATAGTTAAATCATACAAACAAGAAACATCAAGAGCTTGTTTGAAAATCTCCATCTACTTATAAGGTCTGTAAGCTGCCCCCAGCTCCTCACTTTGGCTTATGATCTCATTAAAGTCCCCTATGCACAACAATGCCATAGGTGGTGGGGGTTTTAGAGTTTTTAAAAGCTCCCAAATAGCTTCCCTATTTGCTAAAATGGGGTGGCATAGAAGCTAGTAAATAACCAATTAAATAACCAATTAGGACCCCCCTCATCCTCTTGCACAAGAGCATTCATATGCCATTTGGTGAAGCTACTAATCTTTGCACTCCATTATGATTTCCAAATCAATGCCAACACAACACTACACCCAACATTATCCACAGTAAAACGCCCATCAAATGTTAAGATCCTTCTGACTTCCTCCATTCTAGCCTTAGTACATTTTGTCTCAACTAAAAACAAAACCTTTGGACACTTCTCCTTAGTCAAGAGACTAAGTATTCTAACTGCCCAAGGGTTCTCAAGCCTTCAACAGTTCAAGCTTAAGCAACTCATTGGTTTTGGCTGGGTCCCAGGCACTGCCATTGAATGATTGATTTTTGCCACCTCATCAATCAAGAGCTTACTTTTTTTATTAGCCAATTTATTCATTTTACCCACACCTCTTCAAGGCCTTTTATTGCTAGGATTTGGTGCTCACCTAGTGCATTATACCTTTTGACATCGTCCCATCAATATCCACTTGTTGATCACGTGCCCTCCTCCTCCAACTCCTAGTCTTATTGGGACTTGACATGCCACAATCAACCTCCACTTAGCATTCACTACACCAATGATAAGAGGGGATATTTGTTAAATATCTCCTTATTGAAAGCTTACCTTATTAAGAATGCTTGATGCTCAATTGTCATAAATGTCTCCCCCTCATTTGGTGCTTCCTCGGCCTAATCCATTGTAGTCGATGACTCAGGTACTCAAGGGATCTTGATAGGTCAGCGAAGACGTTTGCTGATACCTCAAACTCACACCCTGTACAAATTTGATGTGAGTATCTACATCCTATGGCATGTTGTGCATCTGCATGTAGAACTTATGGACCACAGATGGGTATATCGCATCAATGTGGATATGTTAGTCCACCTTCTAGTGACGAAGAGGGACCTCCAACTCCTCCCTTCCCATGTCCTTGTATCGAACTCATCGATCATGATCTCGCGTTCAAGCATAACTATTCAAACATTGACAATAAGATATTCAGGGTTTCTTCCTTACTCCATTTCCATGTTGTGAATTGATTAGATGTATCCTGTTGAGAAAAAAAATAGAAAAAAAAATTGTTACTCATTTCATTAAATTTAAATGTGTTATGCTAATGAAGAATCTGATTAGAAAAATTCTCAACATATGTTCAAACTATCACATATCAAAGCTCGAACATATAATTATACATTCAAATGTACACATATTCATTTGAACATGAGTCGCTAAGATTCAAATTACAAGGTTATATGAAAAAGCAAGAATTCACATGTGCACAAAATGCGAAACATTCAAACGTACCCATGTCACTATTCAAATGTTAATAGTGTTACAATTCAAACATTGATTCAAGTCATTGTTATGAATATGAGTCCAATAATAACTTTCAAACTATACTCCAGTGTATAGTTAGAACTATGTTCGAACGTTATTTTAAATGTTTGAATGCCAATGATTTATAAAGTTCTTCCTCAGATAAAATTTGTGCAAACTTATATTTCTACATTGGAATGTTCACTTCAAGTAAACTAACATTCGAATGTAAGTTGTTATATTCGAATGTCTAAATGGGTGGGATTTCATATATGGTTGAGTCAATTTAGCCATCTCCAATTTCTTCAACCACACCACTATGGGGAATGACCACTGTAGATATAAAGCATACACTTAGTGCGTCCTTCCTATGGTAGTTGGAAAAATTGAGATAGATCAAAGTTGCAATGGATTTTGTTTCACACTAAAACCCACTTATAATCAATGCAAAACTTCATAAAAACCATAGGAGATGAGTAGTAACCTTGTCATGATGGTTGTGTTGGCGTTCAACAGCAGCATTGGAGGAGTTGGATGGCAGCATCGTGACAATTTGGTTTTGAATTTATGTGAAAATGAGTTCTAGATGTTGGAACTATGTAAGTATTGTTGTGTAACGTTCAAACGTCAAAGTATGAATGTTAGGATACGTTTAAGGTTAAATTTTCCATCGTACACACGTATGTTCGCACACAGTACTTTAGACTTTGTATGTGTAAATGTTAATAGCTGCCGTCCAAATGTAGAAATGTTCAATTAGTTAATGGTGAAAAACACTATCAACATTAGGTCAGAAGATGTCAACACAGAAATTAACGTTCACACATGAATTTTCCTATATGGCAACTGTTCGAGCACTTATTTAACTATTTGAATGCATGGTAAAACCATCCAAACATATTATTACTCATAACTTAAGAATTTAGTTTAATAGGTATAATTATCTATTAAATGGTGGTATATGATAGAATTAGTGTTTCGATTTCTGTTCCATTTGGGTTGAGACAGTTGGAATTTGCCGTGTGGGAATGTCTATTCCTACGAATTAAAATGAATCTCTATGTAAGCTAAATAACATTCAAATGATCTAAAGGGGAGTAGTCTTGGTGGAACACTTAGCCTTAGGTGGGATGTGAAAACTTTTGTTACGTTTGAACATTTATATGTTAAAAGTTTGAATGCACCTAAAATCATTTGCGATGGGTTATCCTTTAAAAAAAATTCCCATAATAAGTTGACTATGGCCTAGAATGCTATTGTTCTCGCTATTTACACTTATTGTGGAGACAAAAGTTGCAGCAATAAGTTCGTCAAAATTTTTAAAAAATTAACACCTCGGACAACATTTGGGCCGTGTTCAAGCCGAGTGAATGAAACACATTCTCCATTTTGGCAATAGAGAGAGAGAGAGAGAGATAGAGAGAGAGAGGGTAGAGGGAGTGAGAAAGTGCAAGAAATGGTAGAGGGTGTGAGAGTTGAGAAATACCTTGGACGGGAACACTCATGAGGGAATGCTAGAGATAGTGATAAAAGAGGTGAAAATTACCCTTTGATGTGTATTTTCATTTTTTTTAATTAGCAATTTTTACCACTAATGTTTTTCTATTGTGTACTAATTTATTTGTGTTCATTTAGAAGGAATACTTGTTTGAGCTTCTTGAAGGCACTACAAGAAAAAGGGCTATTTGCGGCTATTTTTATTTCCGGCGACAGATTTATAGTCACAAAAAGTCAATTTTTAGACTCCGGTGAAATGTTTCTGTCAATTGTAAAAGAGAGCCGCAAAAAGCATATATTTTCGGCTATTTTTTACCGCCGGAAAAAATATAGCCGCAAATAACTTGGTTGGTTGTTCTAAATTGTCATAATAGTTTTTTTGCTGTTATAAGTTTTTTATTATGGCGACTTTTTGTGTTATTAAGGCAACTTTTAGGTCGCCTCAATAATTTTATTCACTTATACTCCCGCGTCTCATTTTGCCACGCGGTTTAGATTTTCCCTCTCTTTCTCGCTCTCTCTGTGATGACCCGCTTTTGAGTGTATTTTCGCTGAAATAGTTGTTTTATTTTAATTAATATATTAGTCCTTATTTTAATTTATTTGCGTTTTAAAATTGTTTTTTTTATTTAATTGATGTTGTGTTTTATTTCTTTTAGTTGTTTTGTGTTTTTAATCTCCTTGCGGCAGTTTAGTGTTGCTTTCCCGGAATAAGGATTAGACCTCATCTCTTTTTCCCTACACCTCTTTTCCTTTTTTCATTTTCTTTTTCCTTTTTCTCTTTTTTCTTCTTTCTTTTTTTTTTCTTTCTTTTCTTTTTCCCTCTCTCTCCCTGCGTCGACCCCCCCGGCCTCGCTCTCTCTTCTCTCTCCCTCACGTCGGAAGCCTCTCACCCTCGATCTACCGCCGTCCAGCCACCGTGCGGCTCACCGCCGGCACCGTTCGGTTCGTCTCCCTCCGGCGCACCTCCCCACCGAAGCTCACTCCCATCCGGCCGGCCGTTTGGCCGGAAAACCCCTTTAAAGCCCGCACGGCTTTGGCTTCGATCCGCCGCCGTCGCTCCACCTCCGGCCACCATTTCTTCACCACTTCATCACCGGTCCCTTGCCGTCCTAACCCACCTATTTCCGGCCTCCAACGACCACCGGAACAGCTCCCACGAGCTAGCTTTCCTTTTTGGAAAATCCGGCCTCTTTCCGGCAATTTCGCCGCCACCCACGGCCAACCACCACTTCCCATAGCTTCACAATCATCCCTAGACCATTCCCTATCAATCCCAAGCCCTAGTTTGTCCCCGTTCAAAAGTGGGTTTTTCACAACCCACGGCCACAGTGAATTTTCACTGTGACGTTGCTTTTTGGCCGCCGTTTGCAACGCCGCGTGTTTTTTAAAATTGCCATATAGCGCTGTAAGTATTTTCCAAACCCTATTTTTAGATTTAAATATATATGCTCATTCAATTATTTATTGCTGCTGGTTGGTTGATTCCGGACTGAGTCCGAGGAGTTCGGGGGTCGGATGGATGGAGGACGGAGTTGCTTGATTTATTGTTTTATGGTTGGTTGTATGTTTTGTGCTTTGGTAATTGCATTTGCATGGTGCATGCACGTGTATTTATTTTATTTGAGAAACCCTGTTTTGCTGGCGTGAATGGATTTTCGGGTGCGTGTGTCTCACGAGCCCAAGCCGGGATGGGTTATTATCTCGGTGGAGCTCCTCTGGTCACTCGGGAGTGGATAATACTGAATGACGTCCCCTGAGTTGTCGCTGGGCGTCGACGGGAGTGGGGCTAGAGGATGGCCCGGCTAGGTACGTGCAGGGCGCGAGTCTGGGCATCGCTCTACTCACCGACTCCGTGGCCCTTCGCTGGCGAGGGCTAGAGGATGGCCTGGCCAGGTACGCGCTGGGCGCGAGTCTGGGCATCGCTCGTTTATGTGTCACATGCGTAGTCGTTACCTGCGGTGTGGCACAGAGCCAGGGTGTGCGGATGATCCTTAGGGGAGGTCATGGTGCATACATAACCGGTTTGTTTTTATGGTTTTCGGATATGGGCCATTTTCTGGGAAAATGGCGATGTTGGTTTTTCGAGGCTTTGATCCATTTTCTGGGAAAATGGTGGTTTGGGCCATTATCTGGGATAATGACGAGGCGTGGTTTTTAAGGATATGTTTTATTGGGCCAAATGGGTTTTTTGGCGTGCGTGGTAAAAATGTGGTTTTGCGGGGCATGTGCATTGGCTTTTCTTGCATCCATGTTGTTTGAGTTCTATGTGTTTTTATCTGGTGGTGTTTGGGTTTTACTTACCTGCGGTACCATTTTTGGTTCCGTAGCTTTTGGTGCAGAGTTCGAGGATGAGGAGGAGGAGGCTGAGCCCGAGGATGCGGCTCCGCCGGGTTGCTGAAGTTATGCTTTGTATTTGATATTTTATTATATGCGTGTTTTGTAATATTTTATTTATGTACGTTTTGGAATAGCTTTGTATTTAACAAGAACAATTCTGGTACTTAGTTATTGACTTGCTTTTCGCTGCATTTTTCTCGTGCACTTTGTTGCCTTTACACACACTTGGCACACGTCGTTAGGGTGGTGACCCGTGATGTCATCATCCAGACGTCTCGATTTTCCCGTGTCCGTGCGTGGGGATTTGGGGGCGTCACACTCTCTCTTTGTTTTACCTTCCCGTAGAGAATTCTTGCCCCTTAATATCGAAAACGGAAAAATGCGAAGCATCATCAAGCAGGAAGCACGTCGTCGTCGTTCTTTGCCGCATACAGAACAATGTCTCTAATGGGGGAGGAGGGTCGGGGCTACGAACTGGCCAGAAAGCTCGAGGTCTGCGGGGTGTGGCGCTCGTGGCTGGGCGACTCCAAATACGTCGGTTTCTCCGATTTCCTCAACTCGCCTTCCTCATGGAAAGCCTTCATGCGGACCGACGAGTCCAATTCTAGGGCTCATATCCATCTCCAACTCCAGGTTCGAGCACTCCTCTTCGACAAGGCCAGCATCTCTCTCGTCTTCTTCGTCTCTAGCGTCTTCTTCTATTGCAGTTTCAAAGCTCAATCCGAGTTGTGAGTCTCCAATTAGATTCTCAGCATGTTTTTTTGGCTGTGGATTCGAGTTGTGGTTTGTAATTGAAGTTGTTGTTGCAGATTTGAGATTGCGCGGTGATGACGTTTACTTCACATTGGAGAACCCTGCACAAGACTGGGTACAACAGCGGGAAGGTGGTGTTTTGTCCAATATGGCGTCTTCCAAGGTTCGATACCTCAATTTCATCCTCTTTTATCTCTACTTGTTTGCTTGTTTTTTGATTTTAAAAAGATTTGGTCCTCTTTGCTTGGTTCTCACAGGGATGGGCAGTTTAGGAGATTTATAATAGAGGGTAGCATGAAATTGAGTGATAAGGATAAAAATTATTACTTGCTGTGTTCTACTTATATCTCCCTTATTTAAATAAATGAGTAAAATAATGACCATCCTTTTAATTTTTAGTAGAAATAGAAAACAGAGGATGTCAGAAATCACAAGACTAGTTCGAGTAAAGGCTAGTTCTGCAATTTGGATTTCATCTTTTTTATCTTCTTTTTTTCCAGCAACTGAACCAAGCTCTAAGAAGAATGTATCATAGATTGTTTCACTAAAATTATTTTTTTTTAGGTAATTTCACTAAAACTGTTAAACGCTACAAAATTGTCATTGGCCACAAAAGGTTGATAGCATGAATGCATATCATAGTATAAGTAAAACTTTCAAAACCATTGAAACAACAGAATCAAAGACTGAAACAACAGTATAAGTAAATATTTTTAATTTCTGCACATACTCTAATCCTTGGATCCTCATGTGTATGCTGGTTGTATTTAAAATATGTGACATCAATTAATATAATTAATGATAATAAAAACTTAAAATCCAAGTAGCATGAATAGTCCAGATTATAGACTAATAATATAACTTGTAGAGTTCAGAAATTGGAAGCATGCTACTTCAAATATAGAGGAACAAACACGAGGACTAGAAACTATTATTTTCTATTGAGGTACAAAGGAAGATGTGAACAAAAAAAAAACTACAAACTGGACAGACCTACAATAATCTACCAATACCATAAAAACATCTTCTATAATCTATATATATATATATATATATTTGTTTTTCAAAGTGTACAACATGCTTGCCCAAACAGTGCAAAGTTGCAAACTATGCCCGTTCGTCCAGTTGGTCTGGTTTTGGAGAGTACAAACTAGTCCCAAGAGTTTTATACAAAGTAGTATCAGAATAGATAGCGCGAGAGCTCAATGACCTGATCCAATGTCTATGCCTATGACCTTTTTGGCACTTCTGACAGTGCTTATCTTTTGTCATCTCACATTCAGTTTCACCTTCTCGTCCATTCTTCAGTGCACCACTTTCGTTTTCTCCTGCACTTTGTACAATGTACACAAATGGTCCAATTGTGTCATCATTCAAGTCCAAGAGAGGCTCTAAGGTCTTGACCACATTGGTCATTGTGGGTCTTGATTTGGGGTGCAGGCTCAGGCATTGGTAAGCCAATAACGCAAACTTCCTAGCCCCTTCTCTGTTTGGTACTGCCCTTCAAGCCTGGGGTCCATTATTCTATCTAGTTTATGGGGGTCCTTCAAAAGAGGCCTTGCCCATTCTGCCAAATTCTGCTCTCTACTCGGTCAATTCTTGTCCACGGATCGTCTACCTGTTAGTAGCTCTAAAAGAACCACTCCATAGCTAAATACATCGCTCATAGTCGTCAAATGACCTGAGAATAACCATATTCATGGTTAATTAGTTATTAACTAACGCATTAATTGACATAGTAACTATAATATGAGCTTCAATAAAAACGTGTGTACTCTAAACAGAAATGACGTAAGATGCCTATTGTTATAGCCCACCGACATGGTTTCTACTATCTCACAGAATCAGATTGTTTGCTTCAACAGGAACTAGGTAATGGCATATATCTATCAATCACAAGTCTCCATGTAACTGATGAGCATTACCCAAAAATATGCATTTAGGTACAAATCCCACATTACTATTTTGGTAGGATATATATGACAAAGAGTTTTATATGGCATGCATTCTGGTCTAGCTACCGAGGTTAAATTAGCAAAACTCAAGAAACCAGTGCTGAATAATATTCAAGTCAAATGAAGTATCTGTGGGCTTGGGGTAAACAAAAAAAAGTATTAGTTTTTAGAATATCCAGAGATCTCCATACATCTTTATGGAGTTTTTAAAGTATTGGGCAAGGACTTTCTGCTGAATCCCTGAATAGGGATCTTCTTTTCTTCCACTCAACAGATGATGGCCTTGAAGAATTTTAATCATAAGGTTCTTAGTGTATTTTATTTTATTTTTATTTTTTTTAAATGTATGAAAAAGTTACTACTAGTGAATTTGTGTGCATATTTTTTTATATTAACTTATGAAAATACACTAGATAAGACACTTTTGAGGGGCATATTTAGAGAACATCCTAACATCATCCATACTGGAAAATCACACTTTTTGAGGTGCTTCTTCTATCATAATTAGTTCCTCTTCACAATGAACTTCATAATTAGTTCTATTATAATCTATTACATCTATATATAACTAACTAACTATAGCTAGTTTAATTATGACACATGTAAGTAGTACTGCATGCATCCTTGTTTGAAACTAATTTTGGCTATATATGTACATATTTGACTAACTTTCACTCATTTGGCTAATAATGGGTTATTATATTAGGGACAACTCAAAGCTTTGTTCTTGTGGTGGTGACCGACAAATTTTTTATTGGGATGTATCAACAGGTCGAGTAATTTGAAAATTTCGTGGCCATGATGGAGAGGTATGGTTTCTTTACAGATGGAAATTTCATTTCTTATCATTGTCTGCTTATGAATTGAATTCTTAATTCTTAGGTGAGGTTATGGATCTTGTCAAACCAACATTGTTATCTAGACCTGGCATTGACATATACATTAACAATATCTCGTGTTAAGACGCTAGAAGATGTTTTTTTCTTTGTTCAAATGTCTTCATTTGTTTCCTATTTTTGTTGTCCTTGCAAATCATATTATTTTTTGGAATTTATTTAACTATCTGTCCTTTCTACTCTTTTTTTCTTTTGTAGGTCAATGCTGTAAAGTTCAATGAGTATTCTTCTGTCGTAGTCTCAGCAGGGTATGATCGATCATTGCGTGCTTGGGACTGTAGATCGCACAGCAACGAGCCAATTCAGGTTTACTCTATTTTTTGTTAATCAAGTACATCTCTACGGTTACCCTTTTATCAGTTTATAATAGCTTATCTTTTGAAGAATGCTGTTTTGTTTGCAGATTATTCACACATTTTTAGACAGTGTAATGTCTGTTTGTGTAACAAAAACTGAAATTATTGGAGGAAGTGTTGATGGGACTGTTCGAACATTTGACATGTGCATTGGTAGGTATGTAGTACTCTAGTGGAAAGCTTGTAAAATCCACATGTCGATGTTATAGAAATATCTTAGACATTCAAGAGATTGTTTGTATTTCTTACCTTTTTTCTGTGAACAAATTGTGTTATATTTTGTGCTACATTGAATTCTCTCTTTTTTTCTCTAACTTTCCTAAAGTTGGTACGCATTACTCGCTGGAAGGTGTCCTATTTTAGATCATCCACTTCTTCTAATGATGATGTTCTTTTTCAACTTTATAATATAGAGAATTATCAGACAACTTAGGTCAACCAGTCAACTGTATTGCAATGTCAAATGATGGTAACTGCATATTAGCCAGTTGCTTAGATTCTACTTTACGTCTTCTGGACAGGTAAATTCTTCTACTTTTATTGATATGTACTATAGTTATCTGCTCTTACTAGCTTTCTTATGGCAGATCTACTGGTGAACTCTTGCAAGAATACAAAGGCCATACTTGTAAGGTTAGCCTGTAGATTCTTTGTTCTTATGTCTTCTACGTAGTGTCTTTCTGAAATTATATAATTCAGAAATGTGGTCATCTTTATAAGATGACTTTTATCAATGATGGTTACATACAAGTTATATATAATTTGCTTACTTTTTATGTGCACCAACAAGAGACAGTCTATTTAAATCTCACACATGTTGAAGCATCTTCTACCTTTGTTTGAAATCTGTAACGAGCTTTGCAAGTCTATATTTTTCATTCTCATATCAGTCCTACAAACTGGATTGCTGCCTTACCAACACTGATGCCCATATAACTGGTGGATCTGAGGATGGTTTCATTTATTTCTAGGGTCTGGTGGATGCATCAGTGGTTTCAAGTTTCCAAGCGCATTCGTCGATGGTAAACTCCTCCTGGATATGTACTTGGGCTATGTCTTCTCTTCTTATAAATAAAACTTCTTGATTACCTATCGAGGAAAAAAGATCCTCCTGGATGTGCTTATAGTATATATTGTTATGTCTGCGATGTTTAATGTGTTGAAGTACTAGTCTAATGTTAAACATGATTCAAAAATTTAAATATTGTATGGTAGCATAAAAAACTCACAATAATGAGCAGATCTTTTGTAAATCACGTCAGATAAGACACCAAAATGTGTCATAATCACTAGTTTCCACAATGTTGAATTTTTTGCTTTGAGTATTGTTGTCTTTAGTCAGTTTGCAGGTGGCTTAAATATCATTGAGACTCTTATCCATAGGCATTTCCCAAAAGGAGTACTTGGCTCCCTGGATAGTTTGTCAATTTTTTGCTTATATCAAAATTGAGAAATCAGATGCAGTTTTTTGGAATACCAGGACCAGTATAAGCACTGGTGTATGCCAAAAACAAATGATGTGTTCATCTCTATTTCCCATTTATGTAGCAAATTTTTTTCTGGAGTTCTTAGGTCATAGGTGCATCCTTTGACTGGAACTAAAAACACACTAATGTTGTCAAGGAAGACACTTTCACAAAAACAAAATGAATTTCATGAATATAGGGAGATTTGCTTCAAGTATCTCCTGTTTTGTATTAAAAAAAAAAAAAAGTATCTCCTGTTTTGTAGTTTCTCAATGGCTCATGTCATTTTGTCGCCTGAATTTGGTTGTCATTGTTGATAACTAGATTTTAGTTTGACCACACCTTAGGTAAAACTCCTTCAAAGCTGTTAGCTGTATTGTGCTTTATGATTGGTTCTATGTCAACCTCCATGGGAACAAAATGATACAGGGTGCAATTATGTTTTACTAGTCGTTAGTGTTATATGGAGAATTTCCTGTAGTGAGAAATTTGTTGCTACATTGTTAAAAAAAAAAAAACAACAATGGAAGCTTTTGTCAGATGGGGTGTTCACAAAAAGAAATCAAGGGCGGCCATAATCCAAGTGGATTTTTTTGCATAGAACTTGCTTGAGTATAGAGATTTTGCCATGTACATTTTATCTACTTGTGATAGATTTGTTTCTTGTTTGCAATAGTTTTGTGTACTTCAAGCTGTTCTAGCTTGAGGGGGGAGTATTAGAATTGTAACTACTGTTAGCTATTAGTTACAAATTAGTTAGAAGTGGTTAGTTTGTAAACAAAGGATTTAAGCTCAAGTGTTGTATATAAATATCTCTCTCGTGTAGGAATCATATACAGTGCAATAATATCTTTCATTTTCAATCCATCTTTTCTTCTCTTGGTAGTTCTCTCTTCTGTCCCCCAACTCCATTTTTTACAACAATTGTTTTAGTTCAAATTTCCAGTTTTGCCACCTTGACATCTTAGTGAGATGCAGTAAAGTAACGAAAATTAAGAATCTTTTAAAGTAAGTGTTTGATGATCGTATTGTAGCCCGTCTTAATTGGTTGGTTTGAGAATGGTTGTCAAGGGATGGAATTGTAGTTTATTGTTAGTTTCATGTTAACTGGTAGAATCAAATTGAAATTGTTTTGTGAACCTCTTGAATTGTCTTATTGTCTTCATATGATCTTCTTCGGCTACAAGTAGTTTTGTATTTTTCTCTGTTTTCCAGGACTGCATATGATGTAATTCTTACTGACGATATCTGGCCTCAAGATTTATTGCATTTTGCATTCTATCTGGTTGGTTGTGCATGCGAGCTAGCTTGTGTTTGATGACATCTCTAAAACCTCATGACCTATTTTTTGTTCTTATTTCTCACTGAATTAAACCAAGATATCAAGAAATAGAGCAAAAACATTTCAGAAGCTGTCAAAGATTGATGGAAAAGCTAGCTAAACCTATATAGAAAAACTTTCACTTGTAAATTTATATTGCATTGTGATATGTTGGATGGTTTTATGTAAAACTTAAAACAATAGCAGTGCAGTGGTTAAGCTTCAAATATCTACTTTGAGATTATATGAATGATGTTTCAAGCAAAACTGAATTTCTCCAAATATAGTATTTTTTGGTTTATTAACTTGCTTTGTTTATTAACAAGCAAGTACCTTTAAGTTTCAGGGAAAAACAACGTATGAATAAAAAAAAACAGGGTCAGGTTTCAAACATTTCCGGCAACAATATTCCGCCGGAATAAATTTGGCAGCCAACAATGCCTGCAAGTATTTCTGGCTAAAAAAGTAGATGCAAATACTTATTTCTGGCGACAAATATATAGCCCGAAAATAAAATTGGCAAAGCCAATCAAGCCAACACTATTTCCAGCTACAAACATAGCAGCAAATACATATTTGCGGCTAAAAATATATAGCCGGAAAACAAATTGGCGACTTACAACTAGCCAGTACCTATTTTCGGCTTTGAAAATATAGCCAAAAATTATTTTTGGCAATGGATGATGGATATTGACAAAAATTATTGCGACAAAATTTTATTCATTTGCGGCTATTATTATTGTCGGAAATAATTGGTATTTCTGGCAACTCTCAAAGTAGCCGGAAAAACTTTTACTTGGCTCTGTAATAGCGGCTATTTGGTGGCGACTAGAAATAGCGGGTAATAACTAATAGCGGCTAAATTATGTATTTTTTCCGGCTACCTGACCCGCTGGAAATGGAGCAATTTCCTGTAGTGAGGGGTCTAGAGAGGAAACGTTTGTTAGGTATATTTCTTTACATTTATTTGTAATTTGTTTTGAGTTTATTGTATATTTCTTTTGTAGGCTTAAATGGTTTTTATATTATGAATGTGTTGTAAGTGTGTTAGAAACATGTATAAGGTTAGTTGAAATATATTTGTGTTTAACATGTACGATGAGAATGTTGTGAATGTGAAATTTGGAAGTGAAAGTGTTGTTTATTACGTTGATGATGGTGTGTTAGAATTTTTTTTTTTGATTAAAAAGAATATTTGTGTAAACTTTGTCCGTTGATTAAATTGTGAACGCGAAATTTAATATGAATGTGCTGTGAATTGTGTTGATGAATGTGTTTGAATATGCAATTTAAGCTAAATATGTTGTTTATTGTGCTGATAATGGTTTGTTAGAAACACGTTTAAGGTTAAACAAATATTCAAATACACGTTTTATAGTGATTAAATTGTGAATGTGCGATTTAAGCTAGATATATTATTTATTGTGTTGATGATGGTTTGTTAGTAACATGTTTAGGGTTGAAAAAAAGTTTCACATAAACTTTGTATAGTAATTATATTGTGAGTGTACAATTTAAGCTAAATATTTTGTTTATTGTGCTGATGATGATTTGTTAGAAACATGTTTCTCAATCAAATTCACATAAAATTTGTATAGTGATTTAATTGTGAAGGTGCAGTTTAAAATTCCCCACACCTATCACGTTTTAGAGTTCACAACTCAATTTTAAAAATTTTAATAGGCCACCACACATGAGGTGTCCACTAATTCTTAAATTGTCCAATCTTGACAGTTTGAGATTATATTATTTACACATTAGTGCCACTCTTGCTGTCCACGTACAATTATAGAAATTTCGATGTCTTTCTCATTTGTTCTTCGGGTATATAGTTAGCAATCATACTATCACTCTCCTATCATGTATACTTAGAGAACTATAAGGAGGTGCTGCCAAAGTTTTTACTGACGTGAAGAGTTACAAGAGTGTTAATGTTTGTGCAATACAGATGATATAATCTTAGATGAGATAGGACCAACTATTTTTTGTTAAGAAAATTTAGATGTTGGATCATGATGCATGTGATACTATGTGCCCTTACTGATCTATAGGTTAATTTAGAAATGGACAGAAGTTGGATGTGTTTTGCAGATAGACTCGGAAAAGATTATGCTTTGCATGCATGTGGCATTAAGAACTTCGTTGATTTTGCTCGAGCCTCTACCAATAGTTGAGGTTACATATAGTGCACATGTTGAGGAGGCAAAAATCTTAGCACTCTTCCTTTGGATGATGTAGAAAGTCATATATTGTGAATGTCAAGGATATATTTGATGGGTATTGCCTAGTGAGTTATATCAATAATCGAGTGTTGAATTCGTTGATAATTTTGAAATAAGGGAGCATGATTACGATAGTGGGACAGATGAGATTACAGAGATGTTGGGTGACATTGGGGCTAGGATGTGTATGGATGAAATACTTGAGGATGCCTCAAGTTCTTGAGGTATTGAATCCGAGAATTTTTTGAGAATGTGGGAAGATGCTAAGCGTTAGCTTCATTCTGGATGTATAAAACATAGCAAACTATCGTTTATTGTGCAACTACTTCACATTAAGTCATTGTGTGTGGTGTCAACAAAAGCAATAAACATGATATTGGACTTATTTAAAGAGGTGCTTTTGGAAGGTTCGACATTGCCCAAGAATGTTTATGAAGCAAAACAGTTGATAAATGGACCTAGATTTGAGTACAAGTTGACACATTCTTGTAAAAATGATTGTGTGTTGTCTTAGAAGGAGCATGGGGATAAACAACATTGTCGTGTATGTCGAGAGTCTAGGTGGGGAAGGTTAAGCACAATGTTCTATTGAAGGATGAAAACTATATGATGCATCCAGCTGATTCAAGTGCATGGAAAACCTTTGATAATAACTATTGATTGTTTGCAAGTGAATCTCATAATGTATGTCTAGGCCTTGCAACAGATGGATTTAATCGGTTTGGTAATATAAATACAAGTTACAACATCTGGTTTGTAGTGTTGATTTCATATAATCTCTTCCCATGGAAAGGTATAAAAGTGCCAAACCTTTTGCTAACTTTGCTTATCCACGGCCTGAGATCACCTAGCAATGATATTGATGTGTTCATGCAACTGCTAATTGAAGAGCTGAAAGAGCTATGACAATCTCTTAGGTTGGAGTCCCGAAGACAAGTTTGCATATCTCACTTGCAACAAAGATATTAATGTGTTTCATGGGCTATCAATGATATTTATAGCCAAATCATTAATGACAATTGCAAAACATTAATTTTGATGGGAGAGTGAGGGATAGAACTTCGCCGAAGGAGCTGTCTGGGGGATGGAAGATGATATGGCAATGATAAATCATATATAAATTCAAGTAGATCATGCCACCCTTAGTTTTTGGTGTAATGGTTCACTTAGCAATGCATTTACTTCATGAGGCATTTCTAAGTGGACTAGTGTAACTTCATTGGATGCTTCTTGTTGCGATATTTCTGGGTAGGCTAAAGCCCACAATGTGAAATAAAGCCTGAAATAAAGGGTCAATAGCAGAGGCTTATATAAACATGAATGGTTGATATTTTGCTCACTATATCTTATGGGGTTGAGACTCACTTCAATTGACTCAAGTGGAATGTTGATTTTGTAGCCAACCACTGCCCTTTTGAGCTATTTGTTTTCTTCTAAAATATAAGGTCATTGGGTGCACAATCGGGTTATGACTAAATTGGTGGAGAACTCTATAAATCTCGGTGGTGCATATTGAATAATTGTCGTGGGATTGATGAGTATCTCTTGTATGTCCCATTTTTGAAGCTAAATTTTATCCACATTCCAGGCTATTATAGTACTAAAATTCCGTGTTAATTGTATTCTTTTGTCATCTATTTAGTGAGCACATGGACGAATTTAGGTCACAAGGTGTCAAGAACGTTGAGGCGAAGCATGAAGAAACATTTCCAAAATGGTTATGCATTTAAACTCCAAACAAAATTCTTTTTAATCAATATCAATTATTTTACTTTACATTAACCACACTAGTATTTACTATTTCACATGTTAGATTTTGCAACTACATGATCATGATCAACATTTATTATATTCTGAATTACATGCATTGGCCCATGGTCCTTCAATTAGAGCACTTCCATACATAGGTTGTACGATTTGAGAATGCATTGGCTCAGACTCAATCAAGAGGCAGAAACTAGCCACATTGCAGAAGCTTGTGCTAGTAGGTATACGCTTTTCAAGATCTCGAATACCTCTACAGATTGTATTCATTCCCATGAGGAGGGTTAGCTCATAGAGGACACTAAACTTGAAATAGAACATAAGCTAAATGAGATGTGAGTGAATATGTATTATAATTGGGATTTGGATGCGATATTCTACATGTCACAAGATTCGATGACGGAAGAAGAGAATTAGGTGCCATCCCCGACATCATCTGAGGATTCCAGCAGCAAGTTGTAGCAAGATGTAAATTCCTATAGAGGTACAAATCGAGTACATTCTTGTAGCAAGTTGTTATCAATTAATTGTTATTGTATCAATTTCGAAGACAAAATATTTTCTTAAGGAGGGAGGATGAGACAACCCGGACCTAGCCAAGTCCTCGCCTATCTGATTTTCACCATGTTATAATTAATTTTGGGCATTGGGCATCTAAGCCCATAAGAGAGGCTTAGTATGCCTTTGGTTTTCAGCCAGCCCTATTGTGCTAAAGCCTAAAACCCTAGGGGAATAAAAGGCACATGCCCAACACACTAAAGGTTTGGCCATATGTCACAAAAACAAGGCATAATAAACCAAGACTTGATTAAGGGAAATAGGGGTGAGAAACTTTAGGGTTTCAGTAACCCAAATGCCCTAGCACGCCTACCATGACAAAGGCCTCCTACTTTTTGACACTTGTCACACATGAAGAAAGGAAGAAATCATGAGATGCCTAGTGAAAGGTAAGGGTTCCTAGATGATTGCATAGGAAAGTTGCGCATAGGGGATCTTAAGAGACTTAAGCACATGTTTCTAAGAAGCCTTAAGGTTTCGGTTGAAAAGGGGATTGACGCCTATGTGAGAGAGAGACCAACCCACTTTTTGCCAAGTGTCACACATGCATTGAATGAAGTTCTTTTATAGAGGATGCAATGATTGGAATGGGAAGGGACGTCTAGGATGATGCAAACCCTTGTCCCCAAGCATCTCGGCCACTACACTCACTCACCTTCTAATGCCACTTGTCACCCATTAGGGTTTCAAGAAGGCACATGGGGTAAAGGAGATGGTGCCTAGGGAAGATGCATCAAATGCTACCCGAAAAGTCTAGGAGAAGATGAAAGATCTTTGTGAAAAAAGAGTTGCGTGGAAATACACACACACACACACATGCCATTGCTAAGTGGCAAGCATACACTAGCCTACTCTCCCAAGGATGATTAAGGTTTAGTGAAAAGACCTTAAGCCCCAAAGGTTCATTGAACCTGGACATAGAGGAGGGACTAGAGAGGCATTAGGGTTTCAGTTTTTAGAGCTCAACATGCCACTTGTCAAGAAAGCTTTGAGTTCCTGAGGAAAACAAGGAAATGGGAAGAAGAAGAGGGTATTCGACCAAATAATGAGGGATATGCCACATGGTGCCTATACGATGATTTCTTGCATTTCCAAGGTGAAGTGTTAGAGGAAACTGAAGGGGCATATAAAAGGAGAGAGGCCAACGGTTAGAAGGCCTTTTGGATGCCATTTGTTCATGCTTTGCAATCTCTTCAACAACCACATGCCCAAACTTACTCTCTCTCCATTTTCTCTCTAAACAAACACCATCTCCTACTCTCTCTTCTTAGTGACAAGCAAGGAAAAAGGTGACAACCCTGATCTCAAGGAACATGTCGCACGGTACCACTCTAATCCTCACTATTCACAAGTCATGCACACACACAAAGGTGATGAAGTCACTAGGGTTTTAGATCCAAGGATGATCACCAACATCCAGCCCAAGTGTTCAACCTTTATTTGAGAGAATTTCTTGAGGAAAAGCTAAGGTTTTCCCAAAAGGGGAAGCCAAAACTAGGAGAAGATATTCCCACCTTGTTTCTCACTATTCTCAACTACCTTGCTCAACACGCATCTCACCATGTACTCATACAAATGCTTAAGATCTTGCCGAGGTCAAGAGGAAAAACATGACCACCCTTAATTGAGAATCTCTAGGCCGAATGCTTGGAGTGTCACCATGAGCAAAAAGATGCACTAGCGCGACCACCCATGTTGAATTTAGATCATGTCTTCTTATTTTAATATCTTGAACAAACACTTTTTACAGCTTGCTTGATCATGCTTCACTACTTTGGATTTTTGGAAGTGGACTTTCAACCTAGTTTGGATAATATTTGTATATGCCAAGTGAACTTTGCATTCTTATGTGCTATCACATGAACAAGTTAATTAATTATAGTCTCTTGCTATGTGATGTCTTATAATCAGATTTGTATGATGTTCTTGCTATGTTTACTTGTACATGATACTTTGGGTATGATCTGAAATATTGGTTCAAGTTGTTTGCTATAACATGTTTGTGTAAGTCTCAAATGATTCGGCCATGCATATGTTTTCGTGTTTAAGATATTTTATTATACTTTGATGTGCCTTGAATGCTATTGCCTATGTTTGTGAATTAAGTATTCGACTGTTCTAATATTTTTAAAGCCGTAACATGAGATGTTCAATGTTGCGTTACATGGTTATATGATTCTCGACATTTACATGTTCACATGATGCATGAAAAGAAAAGTGTCACTAGTTCATGTCATATGCATTTGAGTTGTGTACTGTTTTCAAAGAAAAGAGTTTGTATATATTTTATCATGATCCAAAATGCTAGGATGGGGAATGTCTTGATAGAATACCTCTGTCCACTATGGAGTGCGTGAATTGGAGTGGTAGCCCCTAGGTTGATAAAGTACTATTGGTAGACTTTGAATGGATATTTGTGGAAAAGATACAAGAGTAGGATGGCACCTAAAGCAAGTGAGTGCCACATGGGTTATATGCGGTGAAGGTGAAATGAGGAATTGCCGCATAGTAAGGATTATCACATAGTCACAACGATCAAGTGGGCTGCTGGATGATGCGGTAACTTGTAGGAAACCAATAGTGCATAGGCGAGTCGTGAGGCATCTAAATTACATGTTATAAGTGAACAAGGCATTGAGTTAAAGATGTGCTATATATGTATTGTTCAATGTGCAAAATGAAAAAAGATGTTTTATTGAAAGTCAAAGTATGTTTGAAAAATTTCAATTACATGAACTAGTTTTTGTGTCAAATACATCTCCACGCATTCATTTCATGGTTTGTCTTTATATGTCTATGTTGTCTGTTGCATATTATTTGTTTACTTATTGAGATTTCTCAAAATCTCACTGTGGTAATGTTCACTACCATTCTCAATCCAAAATGGTAGAAGTTGTTATAAGACAAGAGACTAGGTATGGGGAAGTGCAAGATACCAGCACCCTGAATAGTCAAGAAGGCCCCAAAGAACCCAGAGTGCTCATAGGAGACATCCTTAGTGGAAAGGGTTGAAGCTGTTGATCAATTCATAACTAAAGTGCTATAGCTCTTCAAGGAGTGGAGAAGGATAATCAGCAAGGATAAGGTGAAGTAGAGGAGGCCTTTTAGGATTTTGATATGGATCCTAAAAGAATTTTTAGTGAAAAGAGGGCTTAGTTTTGAGTTGTTGCTTCAACCTTCTTGTATTTTGGGATATTCAAACAATGAAATATTTTGGGATATTTAGTCTTTATGATACCAAGCTTTTTAGCAAAATTTCTCTAAATCTTACTTAGATTTATATGAAATTCCACTACGATTTATTTTATACTTGCTAGAATACAATTGGTGCATTGCATTTTAACCCTCAGGTACAGGGGTGTGTAGTCTTGAGTTACATGTCGCGATACTTCTGTCACCATCTAATCCCAAGCGGGGCTGAGGGCGTCATAGATTGCCTCTAAGTAAAGAATAATACTCGTTCAAATATTAATTTTTATAGGTTTTCTATTATATGGAAAAGGGTAGCTCCTCTCCATAATAGTACTATTGATTTTTTATTTATTTTACATAAAGAAAGAGCAACGTCTTGAGAGGGTTTTTCCTTGCTATGCCTATATATATATATATTTGTTTTCAATGAGAGGGTGATTCCTTCCCAAGTTTTGAGGATACACACAGTTGCAAGAGAGAGGGTGAGCTGAGTATTCTTTTGTATGCATAGTATTTTAATTACTCATTTGTTATGATGTATTAGAGCTAAATTTTGGTTGTAAAGAGGATGTACGAAATGTGAATGAGTTGACGATTACATTATTTTGTCGTCACAAGAGTAGGTGTCTTGAACATTTCAAGAGGTTTGAGATGTTGGAGGAGGTTGTTCAAACACCTTTCCAAAAAATGACTTTAGATGAATGGAGGAAGTGTTGCGACCTTTTCTTAAGCCCAAATTATCAGGTAAGTGCATTTGTAACTTATTTCAAATATGTCATGGTTTCATAGGTTATACTTAACATTGTTATTTGCTTCTACAACACTTAAGTTTTATCAATGCGCATAATAGATTATATTTGACAATCCACCATCATACAATCTCAAGGTCATTCCAACATTTGGAAGAGAAAATGGTAATTAGAAATGCGACGATCTTGAAATGTTTTCTCTCATTTAGGTGTATGCTATGACCTATTCTGATGCCAATTGCGAGTGGACTGAACCCTTAGTCAGTGATAATTATGTAAGTCAAAATCAATTAACAAAGCATTATGCCATTATATATAGCATTTTTTTTTGCATGTTTTTCTACTATTTTTTTATTTGTTTGTTACTTAATTGTAGTTTTTTTTAATTCTTTTAGGTGAAAATGATTGAGCTCTAGCTTGCGCCTGAGGAATCTTCTCCCAGTTACATTGATATTTTTACCTAGGTCTTTAGGACCAAGTTTGATTTTGTCAGAGGGCTTGGACATTCCTTCAACATGTTGGCTCATCATCCATGGCCTTGGGTTCAAAAGTGAATAATCTTACCAAATATTTAGACACTATGTGCCAAGAGATTGAGCAAATGTAGTCAAGACAACAAGAGTTAGAGGATCTCCTGTCTTGGTAATAAGATTTAGAGATGCGTATGTAGGAGCAACAAATAGACCAGGAGGAAAGAACATGAGTTCAAGTTCAAGAACAAATACCCTGGTAGATGTTGGTCCAAATGGAAAGTGTTATGTCACTGCATCTAGATTGCGGTGGTCGAGAAAAGAAGAAGAATGAATTTTAATCTATGTTTAAAACACTTCCTACTAAATTTAATTTAATTTTGTACCCTCAGTCTCGAACATTTTTAGGCATTGTCTTTTATTTGTGTGTGATACAATTTAAATTTAATTAGTGTGAGATTTAATTTTATTGATTTATTATTTATGATTGACATTACATTCAAACATGTTTTTACGTTCAAAATAATGTCTGAGCATAAATAAGGACATGTGGCACCCACAAATGTTCACACATATAATTTCACGTTCGAACATGTAAAGTTCATGAACATGCAAACATATCCATGGAAATCTGAATGTATATTCCTTCATGTGCAAACTAATGCTAAACATACGTTTGAACTTAAATTATCATATCATTCGAATGTTATATTTCAAATGAAGGAAACGTGCAAACATATCCTTTTAGCCATTTGAACGTATATCTCTTCTTGTCCGAACTACTGGTAATTGATGTTCAAATTTAAAATCTAATTTCACATTTCAAATGTTTGAACAAAGAATATGTGTGAATGATTTTATTAACTGTTCGAACTAATACAATCGAATGTTAGAAAAAGTAATGTTTGAATGTTAGTTGGTTGGTTTCACGTTTGAATGTAAAAACATATGTTTGGATGTACTTTTTGTGATGAAAATTGATTGCCACAAGTGGTTATCATGTTCGCACAAAAGAAAGAGTAGTTGACTATCGATCATCACAAATTTGTTTCTTTGTGACGGTTGAACAGTAAATCGTCACAAAATATATTTGGTGATGCCTTTGTTGTGCCAATACACCAAATGGTTCCAAATGATTTTTTTCTTTTTTTTTTTTTGTGATGGTCTCATTAGTCACAAAACATGCAATCTATTTGGAAATACCTTCAATCTGAAGGGCAAATGATTAATTAAAGAAACAAGAACATGAACTATAATTCATCAGCTAATTTAAATTAAGTTATAAAAGATAGATTTTAAGAATAAAAATATTCATTTGAATGGCCAATACTATTTGAGCACATAAAATAAGTTGATTCAAAGGAATATCATTGTTTGGACATATTGCCAGGTTAAGGAATGAACGGTTTAGTTCTTAAATGTTATTGGAAGGGTTATTTCCCACCTCGTCCAATGCTCCATGTTGGTTGGGCTTGGGCTAGACTGTGAGGCCCATCTCAGTCCAGGCCTTACCTTCCAGCGGTCTCGGAGTCCCTTTAGGTTAATGTATCAGATAAAGAGAGTGTGCAATGTTATAAACAAGGCTAAGGGGACACATATGAGACGAATCGACTTTGACATCCCTTGTATGCCTAACATTAAAGGACCTGTGCTAACTAATGAATGGAAGACATGGACAACCCCCCATTCTCTAAGGAGGGGGATAAAAAATAACCACGTCGCACACCCATCATCGAGACACACCCTTGAAGCCATGCCACATTAAATGCATTGTTTTAGAAGCCACGCCGCATTGAAAACTGTATTTTAGAACACTATGTCACATTAAATACCCAGGCAAAATAGCTACGAGTGGGATGACCAAACCCCAACACTGGGTATAGAATTTCTCCATTCAAACCTTGTATAAAAGCTACATCTTATATACAAAAAACACTATCTGGACTCTATGATTAAAAACACAAGAAAACACAAGACTCTAAACATGTGAGACTAATTTAGACATTAAAGGTTACTCGAATAGACCACCCCGAGCTCACCATCTTCCTTGTATTCATAGGTGAAGATTTCGGGCTGAGTTGCTAGAATTTTGTTTAGGCATACAAAACATAACGTTAACAGTAATAATTTGAAGTAAGTGATTGTATGAGTAGCATTTACAACTTGCAATCTTCTAAAAATGTTTGTCACAAAATAATTTCAAAGTCAAATTTGTTGCAATGGCGGACCGGGCCATAATCTTGATAACGTGTAAATCTGAGACCTCTTGTTTCTCAAGTCCAAAAACATAAGTTTCAAATGTTTGTTGACTCCAAAAGATCACGAAATTTTAAAGCGAGTAAGCAACGACTGATCATCACGCCCAAAGTTTATCTCGTTCAACGACATTCTTCTTGTAAAGGAGAAAAGAAGTGTTAATAGTCAAGTCAAAATAAATTTATTTTCTCATAATTTTAATTCTTTGGTACGTCTTATTTGACCAGTGTTCTTCTCGTGAAAGTAATTTTCTGTATTCGAATGCATTTGATCAGAAAAACTTGCTGAAAATTACAGAACATTAAATTATAATCAACAGACGATTAACGAAACCGATACTGTGATGAAATGAGCTGGAGGTAAAAATCAATTCTTACAAGAGAAATAATACTTACAATTATAAATATGAAGTCCCCGCATAATCATTTTAAATAAAATAAATAAATATAAAATTTATATAAATAAAAAATTAATTTTTAATAGTTGAATTACTTTTTTTTACACTACTTCACAGTTTTTATACAGTATTTACACTTTTGGCACAAACACAAACATGTCACATCAAAATGAAAAGAAAATCAAAACTACGGCAGCGAAAGTCGGTAATATATAAGAAAGAGAAACACTTTTTGCAATCGGGAGATGCAGTCGGCGTACAGTCGGCTGTAAAAAAAAAATTAATACGGGACCTACATGAAAAAAAAAATTATTTTTATAACTTTTTATAATTCATGTAGGTCTTCTTGAATATAAAAAAAATTTTTTATAATTTTTTTTTATTCATTCCGTACAGCTGACTGCACGCCGACTGCATGTGGCGACTGTATGTGGCAAAGCTGTATAAGAAAACGTGATTTTGGCTTTTATATACATAATCCTTACCAAAACGTGATTTTGGCTTTTATATACATAATCCTTACCAAAACGAAACAAGAGAGACATTAATGAAACCGTCCAAAACAGACCTAAAAGAAAGAAAGCAATGATCTAAGGATTAGTTAGGCCTGTTGCTTTAGAAACAAGAGGACATACAAGGCAGCCTTTGTTGAATAAAGGAAACGGGAGCATCTACTATTTCCTACTTTATTGATTGACCCCTTTTCTGAAAAGGAATATTGGCCGATACACTTTCCCTAAAGACAAGAAGCACTTTTCCTTGTTTAATCTTTTTTCTTTTCTAAGAACCAGAAGCAAAATTCCATATTATTACTGAAAACTATCACTGCAATAACCTATATATATAAACAGTTAGGGTTTTGTTTCTTCCCTCAAAGTGAATGCCCCATGCACGAATGGGCATCATTAACGAGAAGCTTTATTAATTATATAATATATATAGTGGAACAAACTCAGTTATGTGTCATCAATGATACAACTTTTGTATGTTGTTTGTAAATCCAATCATAGATGTATTCTATGATGTGCTTTGAAATATTAAATGTACAAAACAAATAAATATCATTTTTCTAAGTGCCAATCATAATTAAAATTAGGTGGTGGGTTTGCTTAAACACCAAATGCTGACTCGACTTCAACGAGCTCATTAACATGTAATTAATATTATATCCTAATTGCTTTAAAAAATTAAAAAAAAAAAAAAGAAGATGGAGAAAATGACTGAAATATTATATATAGTGCTTCAGCACTAACACTTAAGTCACAATCTAAGTGTGTCCCACCAATATATTCTTTTGTCGATTCTTACCAAAATTTTCTTGTGGCTGAAAGATGACCCTAGTTTTGTTGCATGCATGAACCATTATATCTTTGACTCTGGGGAGACCAGAAGCCACCATGTCTTTCTTTCTTAATTTATGTTTGCTGCAATTTGTCGAATCTCGAATAGGTACGGTTAACCAAACAACCCTTTAGTAAATGGAAGAGTTACATTTTGGTACCTTACTCCATGATTAGTCAAATCTTTTAGTATCTTTGGTCGCCATCAACATTAAGGCTATCTAGCTTTTGTTCTTTATCTAACGCGGGACACGGATTTTATTTTCCATAATTTTAGGTATTTGCTCCCCTCCCCTTAGTGACCTTCCTCCCGAGTACTGACACCACACCGTAATGAAAACCATATGCCAATTGCCATATTTCTAGCTACAGCCAAATGTTACAGAATTTAATATGGATTGATGTGGGAAAATGAAAGCACCTACAAAGAGCAGAAGATAGACCAGCTCATGAAATAATTTGCAAATTTAACATATTGGAATATCATGACGTTGAATTAATAGATCAGGAATCATTCAAAAACTTGTACGGGCACTTATCCCTAGCCTGAACTGATTTTTTTAAGGCCATATTGGAGTGCTAAAGCCGTAGGGTTTTGCTTTGAACCTGGATACTACATGTTGGCAATTCTTGAGTGCTTTTTATCTGTTTCCCCTCAAATACCTAATTATGTATTTCCAGCACTACACTTATAAACTAATAAACCATTAAGGGAATCGGTAGCCATACAAGACATGCATTCAAATTTAGGTCGGGGAATCTGACAAGAAAGTGTACCTATTTTTTTTCTCTATTGACTTATATGGTTCTCGGCGAAATATTTTAGGGTTAAAAACTCACTCTTGTCCTCTAAATAATTTTAAAAGCTTTTGTGAGCCCTCAATCTGAATCATGTCGGCTCGTACTTATTCTGTTGACAGCTAGCAATCGTTGTCATGGTAGTTACTTGAGAATAAGTAATAAAATTAAGAGGATTCGATGTTCCTGGAGGAGGTTGGGATAAATCAATTTGACTTTGTATAAGCTTTTGTAATTACAAATAAAATGGTACTGCATGAGATGTATGTATGTATGATCATGTGGGGTTTGAAACAAGAAACTTTGTTGGCAAGTCTTTTTCCCTCTTTAAACTACTAGTTTGGCTTTATCACCCCATTCATTTCACTGAACTGGATTTTCAACATTCATGTACCATTTTGTCGTCTCACTGTTAAGGTAATTTAAAACCTTTTTGCTTTCACTCGAGGGTAAAAAAAAATATTTACACTCTTCTTTTCAATGCTTTTGTTATTAATTATAAGTTGCATCGATCCTCTGATCTTTGGGATATGAGAGATCATCTGAATAATTTCAAAATTCTTTTTCCCAACTCATCGTACGTGATATATCCTAAGTTCTCGTTTGATTATACCGTTCAGGTAAGATGAGGTAATATATTTTGAATAATAATAAAATTTTTTAGTTAAAATGAAATGAGATGGTTTGGAAAATATTATGTGTTTGTATAATGAAATGAGATGAGATGATTTTAACTTTTTGGGATTTGACAAAGTGGTAGGTTCCACCAATTATTAAAAAGTATTTTTAATTATTGGGTAGAAAATATTATGAATATATTAAAAATAAGTAATATCTATTATCAATTTAAAAACTTATAACTATATATTTTTACTTTCCCAAAATATATTTTTATATTATTATATTATGACCTATTTATTATACTATATATATTTTATAAAATTTGAAATATATTTTTCTAATTATATATTGCAATAAAATAAAAAATTCTAATAGATAATTATATATATTAAAAATGTGGTAATTAGCATATTGTAGCGTTACTTGTAAAGTCAAAGATGAGATAAAATTTTATTTTCAACCGCTTAGATAAGTAGATGAGAGATAAAAATACAATTCAGATGAGGTAGTTTGTATCTCATCTGTGTATCCAAACCGGTCTAAGTTTGATTGATTTACAACAATTTTGTTATTATTATTATTATTGTTATTTTGTATTGTTAGATATTGGGCCGCTCTGGTCTTGGGATACTCATTTTCGGCCCAAATTTACTTGGTGCTCAATCGACATTTGGGTTAAAAAAAAGAAAAAAAAGATAAGGGCTAAGGCTCGTCCACTATATAGATCAGAATAAAGAGAAATTATTTATTCGTCATCATTATTACTATTAATATGGAGAATATCTATTTTATATTAACCTCTGAATTTCTTAAATACAAGATACTGATCATGAGGGTTATTTAGCAGCCATTAACGATAAATGTTCTTTACTTTCTCGAGTTAAACAACTACCGTCCAATCAATAACTGGTCGACATTTTTAAAAAATAAAATAAAAGAAAAAAGCAGAAAAGCAACGTACAAGAGTGGTCTCCTGATTGTTAGTGACGCTTTATATGACAAGGTAAGTGTTTGGCTTTTACTAGGGAAGAAGGAACACAAAGCCAAAGGCGCAGCAATCTTTGAAAATATAACTTACACGTTTGCTTTAGCGCTTCAACTTTCCCTACTTTTCTTTATAGTACCATGCCGCTCTTAACAATAATAATACCAATAAAACACGGAGAAAGTGACATCCATTACAAACGCATAACCGAAGCATTAGTTGCGTTGGTAATTGGCATCGGCTATCAGACCACCTTTTTGGTTCTTTTTTTTGGTATCAAACATTAAATTGATCACCTTGATCAGGACTCGAGTTATGAAAACCTGACATATCATATGTAATTACCCGTCCCAATTTTATTGGAGACAGTGAGAATAATTTTATCCAATCTAAATTAGGTTTAATGGACTTTATTGAATAAGCCTACCAACTATAAATGTATTAAGGTTAGCTAAGAATTAAAACTTAATTCAAAGCCCGATGTTGCGTACAGGATGGTTTTGGATAGTATTCACGAGCGATGTGTGGAAAGTTTAATTGAGATTTGAGTAATAATAATTACAATCGTGAGTGCGTAAATATCATGTAATCACGTTCAAAAAAGTGAATAAACATATGAAAAAAAATTAATTTTTTAATAGTAGATTATAGTTTTTTTTAAAGTGACTACATGACGCTTGCATACTCCATGACTGTATATAATATTACTCTTAAAATTTATTGATTCAAAATTACGAATTCAAAAATTTATTATTAGCGGCCTAAAAATATTTATATTGAGCCCAATAATTAGGATAAAACGCGTTTAATATTTTTTTTTAGCAAGTGAGCCCATATCTGACAGGCATTACATGCGCCCAAGAAACTATTTAAGTGCCGTATTCAAACGCTACACGTTGGAACTGATTGGTGATTACGCCATCGAACTAAGACCAAACCCAAATATCCTTGCTAGACCAAAGGGTAGCCCAAGAGAGTAAAGTACTTCATACAAGCCCATAATATGGCCCAGGAAAAACAGCCCATTAGGGCATAAAACCATGTGCGTTTAAACCCCTAGCATGTGCATACCATTTTTCTCAAGAAAAATCTATTTATCATTTTTTTTTTATCATTTTATTATCATCTTCTCAACAAATCTTGATGTAATATTAAATAATAGATCTACAAATGAAACATAATAAATAGTATCTAATTATTTAATACCATATCGTGAGATGATGATGGCAAAATGGATGATGAGTGTTACTCTCTTCCACATAAATATTAGGGCTAGCTCCTCCATTAGACAGCTCAGGCAGTTGTCTAAGGCCTCTACTGAAGAAGGCCCTAAAAAAAAATTAAAAATTAAAAGTAGAATCTTATAAAAGAAAAAAAAGTCGTAATTAGAAAAAATTGAGTAATTTAATGAGAAAATATCAATAGTATCAAGTAGATCTTATGTAATTGGTTATTCTTTGAATTAGTTATCATATTTCTCTTTTCTTTTGAAAACTCAACTTTTATTGGTTTATAGTTTTTTTTTTTTTTGGGAATATTTTAGCTCACCATCAAAACTTTTCTTTTCATAATAAGTTATTAATTTATAAAGATGTTAGTAATGCTCCCAATTACCAAAAGTGTACTCATAGGCATGATAATTTTTTTTTTGCTTCAATACTCATTATGATTATATTTGTAAATATCTATGTTAATATTGGAATTTATTTTTTAAAAATTCTATTATGTTTTGAGTTCACTTGACGGTGATGAAAATTTTTCTCTTATCTATTTCCCTTTCATTTCTAGTGTTGGAATTAAGACATGAAGTGATTTAAATTCTCATTGTACCTTCACATAATGAATATTTCACATAATCTCATTCTAAGGGTATACTTGCCTTTTGTCATTATTAGTTTAATGTACAGTATGAAAATTATAAATAACAAAATCTACGTTTTTTTTTTTTTAAAAATCAAGAACCATCACTAACTTTTATTGCAATACCGAACACTCAATCATTACAATATTTATCCTTAATAATAGTATTCATAATCTGCATGGGTCTTTCTTTTCCCCATATCCTTTCTTTAGTTTGCAATAATGCCATTTTTTGCAAGTAGATGAGTTGCTGCATTTGCTTCTCTGAAGTTGAAAATCGCTTTCTAGCAAAGTCTTCCTTCCAACATGCATCTAATATCATATACTAGAGAACCATAATCTTTGCTACTTTCTTCATTGTTATTTGTGACCTTTCTAATCACCTGAGAGTTCCGTACAAAAAATATTCTAGCAAACCCCAATTTAGAACAGACTTCCATTATCTTCCTTACAGCCATGATTCAACTATAACAAGTTTCACATAATTGCTTACATTTGTGTAGACACTAGCAATAATGTCACCTACCACATCTTTGAAAATGATTCCTAAACCTGTCTTTTTTTATTTTTCATCCACAGATGCATACCAATTAGCTTTCACATATGCCTCACTTGGTTTTTGCCATCTAGTTCTACTTTTGTCTATAGCAGTTGCATGTTGTTGGTCACCATTTTGGACCTGGGCTTGATAGAAACTGTGATGCCCCCAGATTTCAACTTGGGATCAGATGGACATCTGAAGTGTCAGAATATGAAATACAAGGTTATTTGCCCCTATTCATGATATAAAAGATATATGCATATAGTACTATGCAATGTTCACAGCTGATAATTTTTTAGAGCAATATTATGTACCATACTTACAATACCCAACTAGTTAAAATTACAGTATGGGTTTCCAATTATTGTAATCTCAAAACAACGAAGACTGAGCTCTATAATTACATTATCAAAGTACACTATTGGGTTAGTTTGTCAAGTAACTCGCATAACTCGACTATCAATGCCAGAATACTGTCCAAAAACCTAACTATGGAAACTATAAGCTCTGCATTCCGTCTGTGGCGTCTAGTCAACCTACTTCAATCTGCCAGTGTCTGCTCCCTACTTTGGTCCTGATACATCGCCTACTATTTAGAGGGAATGGTAGTTGGGACTACCACGGTGAGATTTGATTATAAATCTCAGCAAGTTAACAGGAAACTCTCATTCAGACTAATGATGCATGCATGGCAGTAAAGACCTGAATGTACAATCAAAGTCAATAATAAATAAATAGAACATAACTTGACATAACATGGTATAAAATAATAAGCATAACATAACTTGACATAACATGATATAAAATAATAAGCATAACATAACTTGATATAACATGACATGAGTTGACATAACTTGAACTGAATTTGAAACTTAACATGATATGGGCTTGAAACTGAGACTTGACTTGATATGTCATAGCATGAACGTAAACTTGAGACTTGACATTAACGTAAACTTAAACATAACAATAACATAAACTTATAATCTTATTCAATAAACTGAACTTGAACATGACCTAAAACTAAACATGAACTTAATGTGAACTGAACATAAATTTGAAACATAACATGAACGTGATCTTGAAAATAACATGAACGTAAAATACTTGAACTTGGAATCTAATTCAATAAACTGAACTTGAGTATGAATGTGACATAACTAAATTTGAACTGAAATTGAACATGAACTTAACGTGAACTTGAACATAACATGAACGTGAACTTGAACTAAAACATAAGTTAACATAAACTTGATTTGAGTTATGATAATCAAAATGATTTCATCAGTGGTTTCATTAGGAATAGTGAGCAATCAGAATGATTCTGCCTAATGTATTCTATTATATTCCATTATAGATACTTAGACAATCAAAATGATTCAATCATGAGTATTTTAAATCATGTACCATAGCAATCAAAATGATTACACTAGAAATACCTTGTAATACTTTGACTATCAGAATATTATATCATGAGTATTTTAATTGAAACACCCGACTAATTAGAATGATTACGTTAAGAGTATTTGCATAACTGAATTTGAACTAAATTCTGACAATCAAAATAATTTCACTAGAAGTACCTTGTATGAATTACAAATGAAGATACTTGGACAATCATAATGGTTACATCAGGGGCAATCCAAACATGGCTGACTTAATATGACTTGAAAGGTTGTTCCTGAGATATATAAACTGTACTTGAGACGAAACATGACATGAAGCAAAAGGACAGAGGTCTTGATGTAGCGTAACATGACGTGACTGTAAGACGACAAACATTACGTACTTTGATACATATATAATAGACAATATTTCATAACATGGTATACATGTAACAAACAATATTTTATATCTGACATACATATAACAGACAATATTTCATAACATGGCATAACATATAACAGATAATATTTCATAATATGACATAACATGTGATAGTGAATATTATTTAACATGACATATATATAACAAATGGCATTCATAATGTGACATACTTGCAATTGATAATAGCATGTGATAGTATATAATGTGTAACTTATCAGTATTTTGTGATAGAAAAATTCATATAACATATAAACATATAATGACATGGCAAGGCATGTCATATAGAACAACATATTAACATAAAGTAGTTCCCTTACCAATCACACATAACATAAACTATAGTTCCCTTACTAATTTATCTCGATTGTTGCGTTCTACGAGAATAAAGTGCAAAACATGAGGAACTATAAGAGGGCATTCTAAAAGTTAGAAATTTAATTATTAACAATTAAATACGTGTAAAAGAGACAACTTAAGGTAAAATTACAATTTTACTTTCTACATGTGAAAAAATGACCATTTTACCCCTAACTTAAGGATTTCACATCTTAACTCTTAAAATTATCAAAATTTACATTACATTCCTCATGTAAATTTTGTCCTAAACTCAAATATTAACTCAAAAAAATTTAAAACAATTCAAAACTATGGGAAACTCACTATGGACATAACATTCATAGGCCATTTCTCTTATTTTTATTGTAATTTCTTCCCACTTCAAAACTCTTAATTAAACCAAAATTTTGCATTAAAGATCTTTCTATTCTAATTTTAAAAATATACTTAAAGCGTCCATTAATAAATGGTTAATCATCAATACCAATTTTTTTTTGTAAAAAGACAACTTTTTAACCAAAAGCAAACACTTGAATCACAAGTTTTGACTTTAATCAAAACATCTCCACGAATTTCAAAAAATCAAATATTACATCTAACATATCTATAATATCATCTTATGATCAACCATACTTTAAATCATCAAACAAAAGTTACTAGAAATCACAAAACAACACTTGCAGTTTTTGGTTTTACACTTAGTCCAAAAACAAAAACTTTTTCTCAACTAACTTTAATCAATCTCTTGATCCATGGGTTAAAAAGATGATATATTTAAACTACAATATCACATGGTTTAAAAATCTGTCATAAAGAAGATCCAACCATCAAACTTAAAATCACATGGCTAAAAATTATCTAACCCAAAAAATCAAATTGTAGGCCTAACCAAAATCCTCTTGCATATAAAAGTCATATCTTTTAAAATAATAACAAATATATTCAAAATAATATTCTAACATGTGAATCAGAGACTTAGGATCATCACATAAAAATATCAAAACTTTCGGAGTAAGATCAAACCACAAAATATTCAAACTTCTAAAAACAAAAATTGTTTTTCCACTTCTAGTTTTCAAGTTTTTAGATCTAAGAAAATCTATCATCAAAAGCTTTATTCATGCAACAAAACCTCAATGATCATTCATAAAGACATGCTAACAACACTCCATAAAATATTGGGACCAAAATATGTTCATTAGCTTGGTCAAAAATTTCAAAACATAACATACTCTCCAGTTTCATCTCTAGAATGACCTTTCTATGGTTAAAAATAATTTTGACCATACAAATGACCATATAATGAGACAAATAAGATATAAATAGAAACTAAACTCAAATAAGAACAAATTTTGTGAACGATTCATCATGAGAAAATACTTACAAATGGTCAAAAATCACTAAGCAAAAAGACCCAAAAATCTGTATCGGAGAGCTCTTTTGGGTCTTTCCCAAAGAATGGGGTGAAGTAGTAATGAAAGGGAGTGAAATGTGTCTTATATTACTTTAGAACTCTGGAAGGGAAAGGAATGGGCTTGAATAACCCTTGATTGGAGGTGCTTATGTCACATAAAGGGAAGAGTAGTGAGGGGCATGGATTGCCTGTAGTAGCTGTGAGGTATGGAGGGTGATGAGGTGGATTTCTCCTTCACATCAATACACTATTAGGTGTAGCTAAGGGCAGTGGATGGCCTACCATGTGAGGGAGGAAAATTTTTCAAGAATCCTTGCCAAGGTGGCCAAATTGTGGGCCTCAATCAAGTGCACTTCAATTTGGGGTTTAAAGGTAGCTTGGTTAGGGTTTGTGAAGCTATCAAGCCCAAATCCAATTTTTCTTGACCCAATCAAAATTTTAAGGTTTTAAAAAATGGATAATGATGTCATAACAAGAATTTGATGAATTAACAGCATATGAAAGTGATTTAATCAAGTGATTAAATACAATGTTAGAAATTGGATCAAAAAGGGTTTGAAGGGCAACTTTAGGGTTTGAGAAAACCATTTAGAGTCTCAGTTTCAACCAAACTTTTAGGTTTTCAATTGGATTCCAACCATTTATAGTTTCACTAGGGTTGAAACCCTTTTTGGTCTGACATAATTTGGTTGATCAAATAAAATAATAGGTTTTTGCTTAGGTGGCATGATCTCACATGTTAATTTCTTCACAATCCATCTCATGGTTTCTCTTTGTACCGATTGTCTAATATTATTCACCAAGTGCAGCTAAGATCTTATCAAGTATCTAAATACTTCTCTAACCAATTTGGACATTCCACACTATGTTTTTGAAACGCTGCACTAGGTGTTACTATTGAGCGTACCATTCAATTTGGGAAGGTGAAAAATAAACATTACATTGAAAATCTTAAATATTCAAATGAACCTAACTATGCAATTCATTTATGAAAATTCAACCCTGAAGTGCCTCAAAAAAAAAAAAAAAAAACACGGTTTCGAACAAGAATATCAGTCGAAAACTGAAAATGGGATTAATGTGCCATAAAATCATAAATAATCAACTGAGTCAATTGGCATAGTTCATAATGCATTCTGATACTTCTAACTATCTTAAATAAATAAAATCGTACTTCTGGTACCATAGTGAGTGTTATCACTCACTATGTTGACAGACTAAAACCTATGCAATTAGTCGATTCGTGAAATCTTACAGGGTGATCATAAGGTTCCTAAAACCTATAAAAATTCCACCACAAGATTTCTAGTGGACTGTTACATCCTCTCTTCCTAAAAAAATGATTTTTCCCTTGAAATTGACGCAAGTACAAACATCAAGCAAGCTAAGGAGAATATGTTGTTCACCAAAACTATTGTCCATCGTTGGACATATCGTCATTGGTTAGGTCTGGTGGAGCTGCATCGATGTCCAATGGCACGGTGTGTTGGGTTAAGTAGTAGAGTACATTGTCCTTTGAATCATATACCATGTTGTCGAAATAACCTGGGTAGGTGACACCTTCATAATCAAAATGAATCGTTCCTCCTCGTAGGTGACACCTTGATGAATAATCAACTATTAAATTAAATTCAAGGCTTTCTCTCTTATTATTGGCAAGTTGTTCTATCCATCATGAGCTACCTCTTATTTTGACTCTAAATAGAAGGATATGTTCCTAGTCTTCATGTAAATCCTCAAGACCAATATTTTACTCCCCATTTAATTGTCTCCAATATAAGGGCGATCTATATTTTCCACAAACACAAATTCCATTGCATCCTAATAATTAAAACAAACTCCAAACATATGGAATACAATTCATTGACCTTCAATATCCTTCCTTGTACTACTAAAAGGCATTCTATACCTACACTGGTATGAACAATACTCATGGTGAGAATTATTACATTTACCACTTGGGTAACAATTAGGCTTTCGAGCTGAACTTTGGTGTAGTAACACAATCACTAAAAACAGTGACTCGCTTGAATCAATATCATACAAGTTACAAACCTCAATGACTTGACATTTCCCAAAATAACAATAATGCAACAATTCAATCAATTGCAATCACATTAACCCTAACAAAGCTTACCAAATACATAGATATTAGAAAATACTAGAAATGGCATTTGCTCTATATGTTCTTGGGGCGTTAGTATCTGACTCTCCAAGAGTGGCTACATACACTCGAGCTGGGACTGGAGGCTGTGGCTTTGGTTTGGAATCTTCGTTGGGAATAGTCCCTTTCTTCGGGCTCTCTTGGGACAATTTTTGATCAAGTGGTCAGGTTGGCCACATCTGAAACAAAGTCCTAAGGTAAGCTTGCACTTGCCACTGTGGTTCTTTCCACACATCCCATATATTGGATATGTGGTCGGCATTGAGCTTCTAGTCTCGATGCCTTTTCCTTTAACTAATCTAGTAAACATCTTCTTCCTTTTCGGACTTTATTCAATAGCATACGGTGAAGTCCTATTTCTTTCCAAAGTGATCTGGGCAGTCAAACCATTACACTCTGCCTTTGCTATCGTGGCCACATTTACCAATTCTTGGTAAGTCTCTATTCTAAGGCAAACTACTTGACTACAGATCCTAGACTGAAGTCCTGCTTTCCTATGCCTACATCCTTTGAGTAGAGATCAGGTGTGGTGCAAACCTTCCTAACACCATAAACTTAGCAACGTACTGTTCTAGGATGAAACTAAACTCTTGCGCCTTTAGCTATTTGATAGAATTTGGGAAGAATTTATTGTCAAACTCTTCCTTGAATCTCTCCCATGATAGTGCAGTGAGACTTCCTAGTTCCCTGGGTAGGAGCTACCTGCGGGTGTCCCACCATATTCTAGCTTCTCCTTGGAATAGATATCCAGCATACAAAACCTTTCGTGGTGTACCCAAATCAATTTATCTTTGGCTCCCACTCGACTCATAGGTATACTGCATATAGTTTCATCTTCTTTTGGCTTAAATATTTGAGAAATTGAGTCTTCCTTCCAGTAGCCTCTATTGTCATCTATGATTTCTAACACTGTTGCATCATTAATTAGCATATGCATCGGGGACTGTACTTTAAAAGAGGTAGGCATAGGGATCCATTTACCTTGCCAAATCTTGATACTTCTTCTATTTCCCACTCTCCATAGAATTCATACTTTGACTAAGTCCAAAGATGACTATATACTTCTCCATATCAGTGATGGAGTTGAGCCCAACTTCACCTCCAATAGGTTGCCATTTTTAAAATATTTCTCCATCATTATTTTTGACACTAATGATTTGCATTCTCCATATTTTTTTTTGTAAGGATGGCTTTATAGATGGATTCAAGGTCTTTAAACCTTAAACCACCTCTCTTCTCTAATTCACCCATTTGTGTCCAGCTTTTCCATTGATTGTTTTTGTCATTCTGGTTGTGATTCCACCAAAATCTTACCATCATTGTAGTAATTTCCTTAAGAAGCTTCTTTGGAAACATAAATACACTCATTTTATATGTTGGAATTGCTTGAATCACTATCTTTAGCAAAATTTCCTTCCCTTCCTAAGAAAGAAAGGTGCTCTTCCAATTGCTAAGCTTAGTCCAAATTCTCTCCTTTAAAGATCTAATAGATTAATACTTTGATCTATCCACGATTGAAGGTAATCCCAAATATCTTCATAATTGGCGTTGATAGTTACCACAATAGTTTGTTGAATCTATTGTTTGCCTACTTCTTTTGTGTTTGAACTAAAGAACACTGAAGTTTGTCTATTTAGGCATTGGCCGGATGCCTTCTCATATTTCTCAAGCAGTTCTTGTATATTTTACCATTCAACAATCTTTGCTCTATAAAATAAGATAATATCATCAGCAAATTGAAGATGGTTTATTTTTGTACCCTTTCTCGTGACAACAACCCCATTCATTTCACCAGCTCTCTCAACATGATTCAATAATGAGCTCAAACCTTCTGCACATATTATAAATAGGTAAGGAGTTATTTGATCTCCTTGCCTTATTCCTCTATCTAGCTTAAAAGTACTTCCAAGTTGTCCATTTGGCTTAAAAGTACTTCCAGGTTATCCATTTACTATCGTAGAATATGTGACAGTTGTTACACATTCAATGATTAGTGAGATCCATCTTTCATCAAGCCAAGTTTCTTCATAATTGCTTCCAAATAATCCAATTCAATACGGTCATAAGCCTTGGACATATCTAACTTTAATGCCATGTTGCTCGTTTTGTCTTCATTGAGTGCAAAGCTTAATAGGCCACTAGTACATTTTTTTTTATAATTAGGCTCCCAATTATAAAATTACTTTGGTTGCTTGAAATTATGAGATGTACATGTAACACCCGTCTTTGTGGTGGGTCCTTTAGAAAATGATTTTAAGAAAATAGACGGGAATTACGGTTCCTTTTGAAATTTTCTTTCCTTTCATGCCAAGATACAAAAAACTCCATATGTATTAATAAAACTTATTTTCTTAATAAAAAAAATACTACAACAGAAAATATTAAATTTTTATAATTAACGTCTCTCATACAAAATATCTTACCTAGGCTTCGTGCTCTTCCCTCGGGCTGTGCCCGCCTTGATGCATCATGCTTATCTTGTTCCTATGAAGGGACACATTAAAACTAAAATAAGTCAATGACTTGTAAGCATTACTACATACAGTTAAAATATAATAACATAGGTTTTTAGTCATGCATTCATCACTCCATACATATCATGCATTGACATCTAGTTCATTTTAAAACGTTGCGAGGTGGTGTCTTCTTTAAAAAAAAAAAAATGCTTTCTTTCGTAAAACAGTTCCCCACACCTCGCTGCCTTCATTTCTTAAAGACTCTTTTCATGCATACATCTTTTCATACATACATGCATTCTTTCTTAACATATATGTATACATTCTTTTTTATCGCTTTCATTGGCCGTTGCACACTGTTGCACCCCATGTGCTGGGGTTAGCAGTCTTTTGGATCTGATTTTGCCCATGGCTACGGGTTGGGAATCCATTTTGTTAGGGTGCAGCACTAGGTGCACTACAAGTACTACTTATCCGGTATTGCAATCTGCTCCGTCTAGTCCTTTGGTACCTTTCCATTCCATTCATATGGCTGTTACGTATCTTCATACATTAAGCATTCAATCCATTCATTTCTTTTCTATCCTTTCATTCCTTTATAGTTCGTTCAATCCTTTACAATTCTTACATTCCTTTTCATTTAGTTCTTACATTCGTAAAAAGTCATTTTAAAAGCATTGGACATTTTAAAAACAGTTTTCTTTCATGGCATTGTTTAAAATGTCAGTTTGTGCATCTTTTGAAGCATCAATTCCTTTCGTTTCATGAACATACATACAATATGTACCGTGTATAGCATTCATCCATATGCACACACTTACTTTGGGTGCGTGAAAAGGGGCTGCCAAGGAGGGTTGTTACTTATGTATAGTTGAAAACTTATGCTTAGCTTTCTTTCTTAAACCAGTGTTAGTTCGTAAAACTTGTTTCATAAAGAAAAGTTTTCATTTTGGTTTTCATTTATTTAAGAAAACTCTAGAAGAGTATGAATGCAATATTTACTTAGACTTCATGCCATACTCATTCCATGTAGTCTATTCATGTGCGTGTCAGATGGCAACCTACATGCATACACATAACCTTACGTCATCATCTATCTAATGCATAAGTAATTATACTAAAAATATAACTATGCTTCATTGGAACACTCTCCATGCATCCCTAGGCTCTTACGTGCCATTACTATGCTAAAACCTTCGGGGTCCTATTCCTTAAAGTGAACTTCCATAGTTCACTTTAGGGTTAAGACACTAAGACTTTTGTCTTACTCTTCTATTTCCACATTCCGAAACATGATTCTGACCGACAGTCACGCGTTCCAACCTTAGATGATATACTCATCACTACCTTCATGCATCCTAGCCCATACTCAATTCTCATTCCCTTCCATGTGTACCACATGACTTGGCTTAAATATCGTGCAACCATGCTGAGGACAGATTATCCATTACATACGGTAAATCTATCTGGCAGACGTGTCTACCCATAGGCACATGTACCTTATCATTTTTTCACCTAAGACCAACTTATAGTCCAATGAATGCCCGCTTGTCTAAACAAACTCCATACTCTGACACCAACTTGCTCATGCAAGTCAATAGGACTCTTCCTACTTCTTGGCCCAATACAAGTTCACTAACAGTTAACAAGAGTACTACATCCATAAATGCACCTCTGTCATGTCATGATGCCCGTCATGCTTCTGCTGCATCACTCTGATACTTTTCCACCACTTCACACATACTCTCAGCCATAAGTGTAATAGCTCGCTAGAAATTCAATGGTGGAATTTCTATAGACTTTAGAAACCTTGTGAAAACTCCATAAGTTTTCACGAATCGACTAATCGCAAAGGTTTTAACCTATCAACATCGTCAGTTTTATCACTTGTTGTGGGGCGAAAAATGCTATTTTAATTGTTTGAGGTAGTTAGAAGTGTCAGAATGCATTATAGTCTACGCCACTAGGCTCAGTTGAATATTTAGAATTTTATAGCACAATAACCCATTTTCATAATTTCGAACGAAGCGACTGTTTGAAACTATGAATTTATTTTTAGGGGCACTTCAGGGTTCAATTTTGGTAAACGATTTTCACTGTAGGTTAATATAAATATTTAGGATTTTTCAGTACTAAGTTTATTATGTATTTCTTCGGAGTGAATAGTAACCATGATAAACATACTAAGTGCAATGTTTTCAAAATCACATTATGGATTGTCTAAATTAGGTTAGAGAAGTTTTATTTAGACACTTGGCAAGATCTTAGCCACACATAGTGAATAGTATTAGACACTTGGCACAAAGAGGAACCATTAGAAGGGTTTGTGAAGGAAATCAAGGTGTGAGATCATGCCACCTAAGCTTTACGTTTTTCATCTGATCAACCAAATTGAGCCAGATCAAATATGGTTTCAACCCTAGTGAAATCCTAAATGGTTGAAATCCATTTGAAACCCCAAAAGCTTGGTTGACTGAAACCCTAAACGGTTTCCCCAAACCCTAAAGTTGGCCTTCAAACCCTCTTTGATCCAATTTCTAGCATTGTGCTTAATCGCTTGATTAAATCACTTTCACATGCTATTAATTTCTCAAATTCTTATTATGACATCAATATCCTACATTTTAAACCTTGGAAATTTGTTTGGGTCAAGAAAATTTAGATTTGGGCTTAATAGCATCTCAAACCCTAACCAAACCCTCTTTAAACCCCAAATTGAAGCCCACTTGGTTGAGGGCCACCAACGCCCATGAATTTGGCCACCTTGGCAAGGCTTCTTGAAGAAGTTTCCTCCCCTACATGGCAGACCATTCACTTGCCTTGGCTGCACCCAATAGTGCCTTGATGAGATGGAGAAACCCACCCCATCAACCTCCACACCTCATACTCATAGCTTCTTAAGGCTGTCCTTTGCCCTCACTATTCTCCACTTTATGTCACATAGCCACCTCCAATCAAGGTCATTCGGGTCCATATCTTCCCCCTATAGAAGCCTTGAGTTGTGCAAGACACACTTTCTTCCCTTTCATCACTTCTGCACCCCGTTCTTAGAGAGAAACCCAAAAGAGCTCTCTCAGGCAGATTTCTAGGTCTTTTTTCTTGGAGCTTTTTGATCCTTGGTAAGTATTTTCACATGATGACTTTTCCATAAAAATTGTTTTTCTTTGAGTCTAGTTTCCATAGATATATTATTGGTATCATTCCATGGTAATTTGGTTGGTCGAAAGTATTTTCAACCATTGAAAGGTCATTCTAGGCGTGAAACTAGAGAGTATGTTATGTTTTGCAATTTTTGACCAAGCCAATGGACATATCTTGGTCCGAAAATTTTATGGAGTGTTTTTAGCATGTGTTTAAGAGTGTTCATTGAAGTTTTGTTGCATGAGTAAAGCTTTTGATGATATATTTTCTTAGATCTAGAAACTTGAAAACTGGAAGTGGAAAAACAGTTTTTATTTGGAGAAAGTTTGAATATTTCGTGGTTTGATCTTACTCTAATGGCTTTGATATTTTTATATGATGATCCTAAGTCTGTCATTTTCATGTTAGGATGTTATTTTGAAGATATTTAGCATTATTTTCAAAGATATGAGTTTTCTATACAAGAGAATTTTGGTTAGGCCTAAGATTTGATGTTTTTGGGTTAGATCCATGTTTTATTGAGTTTTAGCCATGTGATTTTAAGTTTGATGGTTGTATATTCTTTAGGACACATTTTAAAACTATGTGATGCTTTATTTCAAAGATCTCACCTTCTTAAGTCATTGATCAAGAGATTTATCAAAGCTAGTTGAGGAAAAAGATTATGTTTTTGGACTAAATGTAAAACCAAAAACTCCAAGTGTTATTTTGATGATTTAAAGCATGGTTGATCTTAGGATGATGTTATGAATATGTTAGAAGTAAGATTTGGTTTTTTTGGAATTCTTGGAGATGCTTTGATTTAGAGTCAAAACTTGTGACTCAAGTGTTTGGATCTTTTTACAAAAAGTTTGGTGTTGATTATTAGCTTTTTCTAAATGTATGTTTTAAGTATGGTTTTAAACTTAGGATAGGAAGATCCTGATTGTAAAATTTTGGGTTAAGCATGAGTTTTGAGATTTGAAGGAGTTGCAACAAAAGTCAAGAGTAATGGCCTATGGATGTTTTGGCCATAGTGTGTTTTTCATAGTTGTGATTTGTTTTAAATTTTTCTGACTTGATATTTGAGTTTAGGATAAAATTTACATGAGGAATTTAAATTTTAGAAATTTTTGGAGTTAGAATGTGAAATCCTTAAGTTAGGGGTAAAAATGGTCATTTTTTCGTATGTAGAGGGTAAAATGATAATTTTACTCTAAGTTAGCTTGTTTTCATGCTTCCAATTATTAGTAATTAAATTTCAAACTTTTAGAATACTCTCTTATAGTTCCTCGTATTTCGCGCTTTATTCTCGTAGGATGCGACGATTGAGATAAGTTAGCTTCTAACTTACTATCAGTTTACTGCATATGTATGATGGGTAAGGGAACTACAATTTATGTATGTATGTTATCATATATGCCATGCCATGCCATGTCATTACATGTTTTGTCTGTTATGCATGATTTATTCTGTCACGAATATTTATCTGTTACACAATCTATTCAGTCACGTATTCCTATAAGTTATAAGTATGCCATGTTAAGTATGCCATATATTACATGTATGTCATATAATGTAATATTCACCTTTGCAAGTATGTCATGCTAAGTAAAGAAGTAGATCAAGTTTATGTTAAGTCAAGTTTTAGATCACGTTTATGTTAAGTTATTCATGTCAATCACGACCCTAAGTGCTAGGATGGGATAATATCCTAGTGGAACTTCTTTGTTCACGCTGGAGTGTCTAAACAGGTGTAAAATTCTCTGGGTTGACGAAGTATAGTCAACAAGTTGTGAATGAGGCCTAATTAACTGGTCACCGGAGCGCGCCAGGCACTAACGCTGATGGTGCCATATTTTATTTTACTTGTGTTCACAAAAAGTGTGGCACAAATAATTTATGGGGCCACAACAACTATGGAGCATAAAGTATGGGGCCACGACAACGGTGGAGCATGAAGTATGGGGACACAACAACTGTGGAGCATACACTACGTGAGACATAGCAATTGTGATATGTAGAATACGTGGGGCCACAACAACTGTGGAGTATGTATTAACGCACTCACAATTTGTGTATATACCTGTGTTTTGATGCGGTAATCGCAGGGACACACGATTCAAGGGGACCCGTGTAGCACCCATATGGTCACATTATTAATTAAGTCAATTGAACAAGAGTCCAAGTTTATGTCAAGAAGTTAAGAATAAGCAATCATGGTGACCCCATGAGATAAGACTAAGTTTCAGATTAAGTTCATGTTATGTTATGTTATATTTATGTTCATATTCATGTTAAGTTTCAAGTTCATGTTCATATCATGTTATGTTATGTTCATGTTCACTTTGTGTTTTAAGTACACGTTCATGTCATGTTATATTAACGTACATGTTATGTTAGTTCATGTTCATGTTATGTTATATTCATGTTTACATTATGTCTCAAGTTTACATTTATGTAATGTCATGTTTATGTGAAATTGAAGTTCATGTTTATGTTATGTATGTTCATGTTCAAGCTATGATTCAAGTCCATGTTATGTTTCAAGTTCACGTTCATGTTATGTTGCTAGCCCATGTTATATTTTAAGTTCAAATTCATGTCATGTCAAGTCAAGTTTAGTTTACATTTTAGTTCAGTTTATGTCAGTTATGCCATGCTATATGTCAAATTATGCTATGCTTACTTATGATTTTAATTATGTATTAATGCTTTTACTGTCATGCATGCATCATTAACTTGTGTGTGAGTTTCCTATTAACTTATTGAGATTTGTAATCAAATCTCACCGTGGTAGTTCCAACTACTATTCCCCCCGACTGGTAGGTGATGTGTCAAGATCAGAGCAGGGAGCAGATGTTGGTAGACTGAAGAAGGTTGACTAGATGTTGCAAACACGACGCAGAGCTTACAGCTTCCATAGTTAGTTTTGGATAGTATTCTAGCCTCGTTAGTCGAGTTACTCGACAAAAATTCTCAATAGTGTATTTTGGTGATGCAAATATGGAGTCTGGCCTCCCTTGTTTTTGAGATTACTGTCTTTTGAGACTCATACTGAAATCGTGGATGTTTATTTTTGTTAAGTATCCTTGGATTACGATTTAACTATTTGGGATATTATAAGTTTGGTGGATATTATTGCTCAAAAAAAATTTATCCGCTACAAATATTGCATAATGCTAAATGCATGTTAGGAATATTGCATCTTATATGTTATGAACGGGAGTGGGTAACCTTGTGTTGTATGTCCCGACGCTTCAGATGTCCATTCAATCCCAAGCAGAATCTGGGGGCGTCACAATAAGTCAACCACAAGGTGTGTAATAGCTTGTTAGAAATTCAATGGTAAAATTTCTATAGACTTTAGGAACCTCGTGAAAACTCTTTCACTTATAGAGTTTTCACGAGTCAACTAATTGCGAAGATTATAGGCTGTCAACATAGTTAGTGTTATCACTTGCTGTGGTGTTATAAATGCAATTTTAATTGTTTGAGGTAGTTAGAAGTGTTAGAATATGTTATAGTCTAAGCCACTAGACTCAATTGAATATTTAGGATTTTATAGCACAATAACCCATTTCATAATTTCGGACGAAACGACCATTTGAAACTGTGAATTTAATTTTAGGAGCACTTCGGGTTGACTTTTGGTAAACTATTTTCACTGTAGGTTAATATGATTATTTAGGAATTTTCAGTCTTAAGTTTATCACGCATTTTTGTGGAGTGAATAGTAACATCGATAAGCGTACTAAGTGCAGTGTTTTCAAAATCACAGTATGAAATATCCAAATTAGGTTAGAGAAGTTTTATTTGGATACTTGGCAAGATCTTAGCCATGCATAGTGAATAGTATTAGACACTTGACACAAAGAGGAACCATTAGATGGATTTGTGAAGGAAATCAAGGTGTGAGATCATGCCACCTAAGCAAAACATTTTTCATTTGATCAACCAAATTGAGCCAAATCAAAGATGGTTTCAACCCTAGTGAAACCCTAAATGGTTGGAATCCAATTGAAACCCCAAAAACTTGGTTGAAACCGAAACCCTAAACGGTTTCCCCAAACCCTAAAGTTGGCCTTCAAACCCTTTTTTATCCAATTTCTAGCATTGTGTTTAATCACTTGATTAATTCACTTCCACATGCTATTAATTTCTCCAATTCTTGTTATGATATCATTATCCAACCTTTTGAAAATTTTTGGAGTTAGGATGTGAAATCCTTAAGTTAGGGGTAAAATGGTAATTTTTCCATATGTAGAGGGAAAATGGTAATTTTTCCCTAAGTTGTCTCTTTTACACATTTGTAATTGTTAGTAATTAAATTTCTAAGTTTTAGAATATCCTTTTACAGTTTCTCATGTTTCGTGCCTTATTTTCATAGAATGCGACAAATGAGATAAGTTAGCTTCTAACTTACTATCAGTTTACTGTGTATGTATGATGGGTAAGGGAACTACAATTTATGTATGTATGTTATCATATATGCCATGCCATGTCACATCATTACATGTTTATCTGTTACGCATGATTTATTCTGTCATGAATATTTATCTGTTACACAATCTATTCTATCATGTATTGCTATATGTTATAAGTATGCCAAGTTAGGTATGCCATATGTTATATGTATGTCATGTCAAGTATATCATGTCAAGTATGTCATGTCACGTATTTCATTGTTGCAAGTAAGTCATGTCAAGTATGATAATTGTTACATGTTCGGTCATGTTACGAAGTGTTTCCATCTCAAATAAGTCATGTCTTTCCAGTTACATTTAAGTCAATTATGTCTAGCATACTCGCGATGTAATCATTATGATTGTCCGAGCATCTCCACTAGTAATTCACACGAGGTACTTTTAGCGGAATCATTTTGATTGTTAGAATGACATTTAAGTTCAGTTATGCAGATACTCCTAGCACAATTATTTTGATTGTTAGTGTATCTTATTTAAAATAGTTGTGGTGGAATCATTCTAATTGTCAGAGTATTACTAGGTATTCCTGGTGTAATCATTCTGATTGCTAGGGTACGTGTTTTAAAATACTCGTGATGGAATCATTCTGATTGTCAGAGTTTTTCTAGGTATTCCTGGTGTAATCATTCTGATTGTTAGGGTACGTGTTTTAAAATACTCATGATGGAATCATTCTGATTGTCAGAGTATTACTAGGTACTCATGGTGTAATCATTATGGTTGCTAGGGTACGTGTTTTAAAATACTCATGATGGAATTATTTTGATTGTCTAAGTATCTCTGATAGAATATGTTGGGCAGAATCATTCTGATTGTTCACTATTCCTGACGAAACGACTAGCGGAATCATTTTGATTATCAGAATTCAAGTCCAAGTTTATGTCAAGAAGTTAAGAATAAGTAATCATGGTAACCCCATGAGATAAGAATAAGCAATCATGGTGACCTCATGAGATAAGAATAAGTTTCAGGTCAAGTCCAAGTTAAGTCAAGTTTCAGATCAAGTTCATGTTATGTTTTGTTATGCTCACTTACATGTTATGTTTATGTTCACGTTAAGTTTCAAGTTCATGTTCATATCATGTTATGTTCATATTTATGTTATGTTCAACCTCACGTTCATGTCATATTATGTTCACTTACATATTATGTTCAAGTTCAAGCTCATGTTATGTTATGTTCACGTTCACATTATATCTCAAGTTCACGTTTATGTCATGCTATGCACAGGTTTATGTTAAGTTCATGTTCATGTTTATGTTATGTATGTTCAAGTTATGTTATGCCTATTTATGACTTTAATTATGCATTCATGCTTTTACTGCCATGCATGCATCATTAACCTGTGTGGAAGTTTCTTGTTAACTTTCTGAGATTTGTAATCAAATCTCATTATGGTAATCCTAGCTACCATTCCTCCCAAATGGTAGATCTTGTTACAGGATCCGAAGGAGAATCAGAATTCGACCAACTGAACACAGTCGACTAAGCTACGATGCAACGTCGATGATGACATAGTATTTAACTTAGGTTACTACTTGTACTTATGGAATTGTATCTCCAATACTCTTTTGATCACAATCATTTTGGACTAGTGTTGTGATCATGGTTGTTTAATATGCCTTTATATATGAAGTATGTTTTAATTATTTGGGATATTTTTAGTTTGGTGCATAGTATTGCTAAAGAAAAAAAATTTTGGTGCATAGTTTGGTGCATATTATGTGAATATTGCATAATATGCATGTTAGGAATATTGCATCTTATATGTCATGAACAGGGGCAGGTAAACTTGTGTTACATGTCCTGGCGCTTCAAATGTCTGTTCGATCCCGAGCAGAATCTGGGGCATCACAAGGTGACACCCGTCACCTTGGACTACAGGCCACGTCACAGCTACTTCAAGACACTATTAGACAGTTCTCGACGCTACATAATACACTTTACGCTTCTCAACTACACAACCATCCTTTTATACGCAACACGCCTTACAGTGCATCGCTACACCACATAGAGCACACACTACGTGTACTTTCTTCTACTTACGCTACACCACAGAGCACACGCCACGTTTACTCTTTCCCACTCACACTACACCATTCATCAATACAACGCACGTTACACTATGCCTTGCTGCACTTCATGGAGTACGCTCAACGTGTATTCCCTTCACACCACACCGCATCACAACTATGGCATACACTTCAATCTTATACTTCACAGCACAGTCCACAATACTACATGATTTTGCCCAACACTTCATTACACAGCCACACTTCACTTCACAACTACACAGTGAACTCCATAATTACTAATAGCACAGTCCACAACCTATTAACTAACATATATCATAAATAATGAGAAATAGGGGGTTATACCAAAGACGGGATAACCCGTGTGTTGCTCACTGCCCGTCACGATTAAGGTGTCAGAGGAGTCGTACATGGTAGTTAACACCACGTACAGTGGCTATTAGGCTACTAGAGCTGGCTATGAGTGTGGATCTGAGCAGGAAAAGGTTTGGCCGTGGTCCTAGAGTGGTGGCCTCATGGCAGTGCCAAGGTGGCACATAGAGGGGGCATGGTGGTCTGTGGAGGTATTTTGGACCATTTATGGCTAAACTAGGAAATGGAAAGGGAGATCTAGAGGAGCTTGGCTGGGCATGGAGAAGCTTAAGGGAGGTGTGGTGGAGCTATGGTGGTGAGGTGGTGGCTCACGATGGCGGATCGGCCATGAGTAGTGTAAACCTTTCATGAGAGAGTGGGGGAGAGTGAGAGTAGTGGTAGCTCGGTTGGACATGAAAATGGTTGGGGAAGGTCATGATTGTGAGAGGATCATGGTGGTGGTGGTAAGGTGGCGTGGGTAGCCGTGCACGATGGTGGAATCATGTGTGTGTGCGTGTGGCCCATCAAAGAGAGAGAGAGGTAGGGGAAAGGAGACCATGGAAAGGAAGCCCATGGAGTGAGGATTCCTTTGGTGGTGATTGGAGGCCAAGCTGGCCATATATGGTGGTGCTACAGTGGAGAAAGGGTGTGAAACCCATTTTGGAGGTGATGTCATGGCGGGAGGAAGAGGGTGCCGTGGTGCTCACCGGTGGGAGAAGAGGCTTGTCGGTGGGGAATGAGGCTGCCGGTGGTGGAGGTGAGGTTGGGCAGCTGGTGGTGGCACCAGCTGGGAGGAATGAACCATACAGTGGAGATGAGGGAGCAACACGTCGGGCTAGAGAGAGGGAGAGGAGAGAGAGAGAAAAAAGAGAAAAGTGAGGAGAAAAAGAGAGGGGCCTGGGTATTTAATCTAGACCCATTTTTTCGGGATTTTCAAAACGATCTAACAGTGAGTTTAAAAACTGATTTGAAAACACGTAAGTGTGTTATTTAAAATAAAACATTGAGAGGAATTAAAATAGAATATTATTTTATAAACTAACATTATTTTATAAGCTAAAGTTTATAAAATAATATTCCATCATCATTAATTAAAATGATGAAGTCTCATTAATTACTTGAAGAGGATAAAACCATTTAAATTAATTTAGAGTTTTCAACATAAAGTTAAATCTCGTAATATTTTTAAATGAATAAAATACTTTATTTAAGTAATTTTTCACAATTATAATATTTTTTGAGCTCACCAAAATTTTATAATTGTGTTACTTTAAAAATAAATTTAGTCAAATAACACTGAAAATATCATATATAAATATTTTGAAAGTATTTAACATATCCATAAGCTTTAAAATAATAGACTTGCTTTAAAATCCACTTGGTATATTTTAGAACACGCCAAAGAGGTTTGGCACGTAAATCGAATCTCATAATTAAATAAGAAAGAAGAGAGGGTTATTATAGTAGGACTTGCTTTAACCTGTTTGCTGACACTTTGGAGCCCAACTTATACAATACATTACATAAACTTATTGGTCTTTACTCATTTACTCTTGGAATTAAAGCAATATAATTAGAATTGATGATACAATGTTCCATGCCACCCCCACTTAGGAAATTTGAAGTTGCATTACATACCTCCTCTCCCACAATATTCTCATAAGATTGAGAAAAAAAAATATGCATTGTACCCATCTGGTCTAGGAGACTTCAATGGTGCCATTTGCTTTAAAGCGACTTCTACTTCTTCTCTTGTAAAAGTCTTCTGCAAATCTTTATTCATCTCAACTATAACTTGAGGCTTTATGAATTGCAAAAAATCTTCAATTGCTTCATTGGAGGGACTTGAGGATATTGGAAATAATAGTTGAAAGAGTCTTCTGTCTCAGCCTGATTTTTCCAAAGTGTTCCTTCCAAATCTTTATTGATCTTATCCAATTATTCTTTTTTCCTTGGGTAGCACATGCATCGAAATACTTTGTGTTTTGACCACTAGCCTGCTACCAATTCCTTTTTGCCCTTTGTTTCTATTTTAGATTCTCTTGTTCTAGCAATAATCCCAATTCTTCTTGTAAACACTTAAAATCCTACTGCATTTTGAGGGCCCTCTTGCTCTTGCATCTTCTTTAAACTGCCTGTTTTCAGCTCGATTTCCTTTTAACTACCAGTTTGCTTTTTAACATTTAGTTAGATCACTATTGCACTTTCTTAGCTTACTTTGTATTCTTTTCCAGGGATTCTACAACTTAGAACATCCTAAGCATGCATCGATAATTATTTGTTCTCCCTCTTCATCCCTCACCCACTTTGCTTCAAACCTAAAGATCCTCCTCCTTTTCTGTATTCTAACTTCTTCCTATTCATTGTTAGTAGAATAGGTTTGTGATCTAATCTTCTTACAATCAAAGTTTCCACAAGGTATTCACTAAAAAAATTCATCCATTGAGTAATGGCCACTACTCAATCTAACCTCTCTTTGGTAAAGCTAAAATCTTTGTACTTATTGCTTACTAAATCTGTCACCTTTCCATCCCAAATCATGCATGTTATTACACTCCATCATTTGTCTAAACTCCATTTGTTTTTCAAGCCTTGGTCTTCCTCCCTGCTTTTCCAATTTTGATAGTATTCCATTAAAGTAGCCAATTACACACCATGCCTTATCAAAACTAGGTCTTATTGGAGACAACAACTCCCATTTTTCTCCTATTCTACTTGTTTTAGGATGCCCATAAAAATCAATGAGAAACCACTTGACTCTAGATTCCAAATCATTAATTTGAGCATGAATATGATGTTGGGAATAATTCACTATCTCCACAATATATTCATTGTTCCATTGCATGGCCAGACCTCCTTTTCTCACCATGGGATCAACTACAAAGCAAGAATCAAAGCCTAATCTCCTTTTAATAGTCTCAAAACATATGTTTCTTAGTTTTGTCTCTACGAGAAAAACTAAGTTGGGTTTCTTTTCTTTGACTAAAAAACAAATATCTTGAACTGTTTGGCGGTTTCCAAGGCCTCGACAAGGCCAACTTAAGTGTTTCATGGTGATTGATGGGGCTGACTAGCATCCACTACCACCAGCTTGTCCAATTTACTTTCAATGTCTTCTTCATAATTTCTATCCTTCTTCAAAGGTCCTTAGTTTTCATCTTCACCATTGGCCTCATCAAAATTACGTTTTTTTTCTACCAATGAAATAGTTTGAATGTGTATCTTGAATCCTTGCTCTATTTTTCCAACTTTTTTGAATCTTCTTCTTGATGCCACTCCCGTTTTAGACTTTCAGTTTGATTGCCAATTTTACTTTCTTCTTTTTGTATAATAACTATTACAGGCCTTTTTGCATTCACCAATTTGGGCTCAATGTTCTGAAGCCCATCATTTCGATCTGGTAAATGTGGCAATCCTTGATTACAACCACTACCATTATTTTTGTATTCAACCCCAAGCATATCTGATCTCCTATCCCCAACAATTATCATCTCTTGGATATTCTCATGTAAACTAACAGAACTATGTTCCACCATATCTGAAACTTATTTTTTTAATCCTCCCTTATTTTTATCTATAACAGAATTTTCAAGAATTTCTCCACCAATTTGCTACTTTTTGAGCAAGAATTGGGTTTTGCTTCACTAATCAGGGTTGGAGTATGCCTCGAGGCTATTACTTCCTTCGCCGTCATGCCCTTTGCCAAATTTTGGTTGGAAAACCTACCCATTTCATGCTCAAATTAATGGCTTTGATCAGCCCCCCTTTTTCCACTCATGTTAGCACACAACCATGCACCAAACTGTTCATTGTTTCCCTTGCTTGATGATCCCGTTCGTACAAAATTGGCATAGCCCTGAATTCCAGGAGCAATTCTTCCACACTTGAAACATAATTCAGGCAATTTTTCATATTTCAACATTACCCAAATTCTGTTTCCTTTTATATTAATTGTTCTTCCTCTTGTGATCATTTTGTTTAAGTCGATCTCCACCTTCATTCTTAGGAAATTACTCCATCCCATACCATCCTCACTTACATGTACCTCCTTCACACTCCCAGTTGTTGTCTCTATCTATTTTCCAATTTCCGAGTTCATGAAAGAGTTAGATTGTGGAGTTGGATCAAAAAAACTTCCCTATCAAAATTTACTTTCTGAGGAGGAGTTTAACTGTCAAATGGGTTAAGAGTGAATAAATTATTATCAAAGAGCCACGGTCTTCCCTCCATAACTCTTTCCTTATCCATTTCTTTCTCAAACTTGATCACATAAAGATTGGGCCTAATATCCTTAAAGTAGAATGGCTTGCTTAGCTTCCAAATTTTAGCCATTGTTGACCTGATCACCTTCTTACTGAAAAACAAACAGTCAAAACAGATCTTCCCAACAATAATCCTTTCTCCTTTTGTTGTGGCTTGAGTCAAATTCTCAATGTCTAACTTTTTGAAAGGAACCATAGTAGACTTTATTGATATAATCAGCAAATGAAAGGAAGAATACATGAATGACCTTTCTCCAATCTAATCTCATTCTCCTCACTCATTAAAGCATACTTGGCCTACACGTGTACTGCCATGTTTACATTTCTTCTCACATGACCAATACTTCAATGATCAAATTGAGCCAAAACAAGTTAGGCATCCCATAAGAAAACCCTTGAGCTATGGAACTGTGAATTATTAAAATTGATACTATTAATCACTTGCAGTGCATCCCCTTCCAAGATTGTCCTTCTCAAGCCTATGTCTCTTGCGAAATTGATTGCCTGCAATGCTCCTTGAGAGTCTGTTGTGAAGGAGTCAATTATCATATACCTTTGCATGCTTTTGGAAGCCACCACCCTTCCTTCAAAATCCCTAATAACAATACCTATGCAACTTCTACCAACCTCATGTTTGATAGCAGCATCCCAATTCACCTTATAAATGCCTAAAGGAGGAGGTTCCCAGCTAGTATGATTGCTTCCTATGTCAACTTTAGGACCTACCTTTACTGATTGGGCTTCTTGATACTCTACTAGTAACTGTCTTGCCTGTTGCATTACCAAATTTGGATGAATAACTCTACTAGTAATTGTCTTGAAAGATGAAAGAGTTCCTCCTTTGCCAATTATTTTTTCCTATCATGATAAATTCCTCCAAAGATTCCTACTCTAACAAATCAATCATAGCAGCTATCAAGTTCACAAAATTTGACTCAAACAAGGCACACTTACGAAATTTCTTTAAAGAAAAGATCCATACATCCTTAGTCGCAGGACAACCCAAAATTGGATGAATAATTGATTATGTTTCTCTCAAACAAATGGGGCAATCAGGGGACTCAACAATTATCTTCGTGAAAAGATTAGCCTTTGTAGCTAGTGACTCTAAACAAGCTCTTCCTATAAATACTTTCGCTACATTAGGGAAATTCAACTTCCATATTTTCAACCAAACACCTTTTTGAGAGTTAGAGCTTGATCCTTGTCCTTTACCCCCTTTTACCATCTTGTTATGCAAATGGTATGCATTCTTTACAAAGAAAATACCATTCTTAGAGCATTTCCAAATGATCTTATTTGGACAGCTACAAGCACTAATAGGAAATCTCTTAACAACTCCAGGTTCTAAATTTGTAAAATTAGAATCATTCAATGTAGTATTCCAATGCTTATGATTTGGATAAATGAAGGCAGCAACACACTCGTCACCATCTAACTCCTGCACATGGCTTTGAATTCAAAAGGAAGATGGTTGAGGAATCCATCTATCTTTCCAAATTCTCACTTGTTGTCCATTTCCAATCCTTCATAAAGATCCTTCCTCCACCAGGTTTTTTGCAGCATATATAATTCTCCAAATGAAGGAAGGAATTGACCGAAGTTTAGCTTCAAAAAATGAGGAATGGGGAAAATATTTTAATTTCAGAATCTTACTTGGGAGTGCATCAGGTCTTTGTAATACCCTCCAGTGTTGTTTTGCAAGTAAAGCCATGTTAAAACTTTTCAAATCTCTAAACCTCAAGCCATTTGTAAACTTTGACTTTCCCATTTGACTCCATGAAACTCAATGAATCTTTGGTTCACTATGCTGAGGATTCCACCAGAATTGCTTCATAATTTGATTGATCTCTCTTAGCAGGGAAGAAGGAAGCTTAAAGACTCACATACAATAAGTGGGAAGGGATTGTACCATAGCTTTTAGCAAGATTTCCTTTCCAACTTGTGAGAGAAGTTTTGTTTTTCAATTACTGACTCTACTCCTCACCCAGTCCATTCCCCCCGTCCTAGCAATTGGGGTTGTGGCAAAAACTTTTATTGATTCTTTTCTTTTGAAAACAATTCACAAACCCAATGCATGTGATATGGACTATGATAACTTGCTCTACTCAATAATCATGTACTCATGTATGCCAAGACTTAAACAAATCATGTAACACGTAATCATACGCAAAGTTATACATCCCGCGTTACAACTTGAAAATATTGGAGCATGCGATGAAATTCTTATTCAATTAAACAACGACATTTAATAAGTAACAAGGAACAAAACAATTGCGCTACTTCATATACTTGCATATAGCCAAAACATGCAAGTGTTTATACTGATTGAGCTATAGTATTGTGATTATTTTGTACCTAAAGTCGAGTTTTTACACTTTTCTTACTATTAATTGAATGAGTTAAGGCCTCGATAAATTAATTCTAACTCAATTGATAACAACCTAATTTTATGATCTTAATCTCTAGATTATTACATGAAATTGCGGAGGTTAATTGTTTTGCATATATGCAGGTGGCCATGCAGAAATTTTAAAGCTCAAATTAATTCCCTGCATTTTCAATCTCATTTTCTAGATTTGACGGAAGAGGTACATAGCCCCTGCATCTTCATCATTTCGGAATGTACCTCAAGGAAGCCACGCGAGCCCAAATTCACCTCACTTTTGGTCTTGAAAATAAGGGAATGAAGGAAAAAGGCATGCATTTTGCCTTGTCTTCAATGGGGACCACCTTTGGATGCATGTAGGACACACATGATGTTGACTCTTTTGACTTAACAAGCTCGATCCCGAATGCACATTTTGACTTTTCAACTCAATCTCATACCCCTGCTACTCACGACACCAAACTTGCACCTCAATTCTTGGGTCAACATACATATACTCTTCAATTTAGGTGCAAGTGAACCCCGCATGGCCTTGAATCTTCAACTCAAACGAAAGTCTCCTACATCCTCATCTTCCTTTTAGAGACTGCATCACGCCCTTGCTCCATGCCTGCGTCAAAAGCACATTACGGAAAGTAAATCATGCCTGCACTTCACGGAAGCTAAACGCAAGCCCCATTCCACTACAATTGTTGTCTTTCCCTTCTTGGACATACGGCCACTGCTAGTAGGAAAGGCATGGGAATTTCTTTCTACTTTTGATCCTTGGATGTAACTCAACACTTTCATGCGCCTCTGCATCTGACGGAAACACACTTCACGCTATCTCCATTTTTGGACTCTGTTGGTCTAATTCATAGAAAGGCAATGTTTTTGTTACCTAAAAGGTGGGAGAAAATGCAAGGAGGGAGCTCTCATTTGGTGGTTCTTGCTAGAGAGTTCATTCGACTCCCAAAACCCAATTTTCTTTTCCATGTTTTCAGTTTTTACAATTCATTTTCCTTGTGTTTGAGTCAAGTTTTTATTTACATTGCAGTTACATTTAAATTGTTCTCGTTCAGTTTGTTTTGAGTTTCAACCAAATACATTCAGTAGTTATTGTGTTTGGATTCATTTTTGGTAGTATGCAATTTTTTCTCCAGTAATTTTCAGTTATCTTCATGCATACTCTTGCTTGATTTACGTTGGTTGCTTGGGATTGTTTGAGCCTGTACTTTGGATTATCTTCATTGGTGTTGATTAGTCTAAATAGTGAAATTTTTTCTGGGTTAGATTGAACTCTATTGAATAGAAAATAGTGGCTTTTTTATCTGCACACATGGTGTTTGATGAAATGCCCCTTACAATGTAAGTTTCATGAACTTCCTTTTATTGCTTGGAAACATTGGATTAGATGATATTGATGAATATGGTTTAGCTTCTTAACTGAGGATAATCATAATTTAATTAATGCACATTTACGAATCCACTTAATGTATGGAAGCGATTGAAATAGCGTCAATGTGCATTAGAACGAAAATTTCTTACATACTAGCTAAATATTTTCTATTCCCCACTCGTGTTTAACACATTATTTTATTCACTTTTCATACATATTTTTATCACTCATTCACCATCTCATGTAAGGAAATGAGGGTATTTTTTATAATGTCCAAGAATCAATTCTCATTGTAAATATCATTATAGATAGCCTTAGTTAATAATTTTATTTTATTTTCGATAGCGAATGAATTTGCAATTTAAACTAATTGTTCCTTGAGGAAATGACTTAGGGACTTCCCTATTACTACTTGACAATTCTTATACTTGGAAATAACTCTTAAAACAATTGTTAAGGTGAGTAATATACACATGAACATTCAACCATTACATGAACTTGCAACTTCTAACACATTCGGTTATGCATCAATAATCAACATATGGCATCATAACATGTGGATCCGAGCACTAATTGTAGCATCACAAATTGTTTGCATGGTAAAACTGACCGGTGCAAAACTGCAAGTGCACAGTATCGTAGTTTTATAATAAAGTGGTAAGAAGAGTATCGTCCTCAGGGATTGGTACCTTACTCTTGCCAAATACCAAAATTATACTAATCTCAATTTTATCTAGAGGAATCGCTAAGGTTTTTGTAGTTGCAAATAAAACTAGATCAACTCAAAGAGAAATAAGCAAAGAAAATAAAACTGACTTTCAAAGATCAAATTCAATAGGGAAGAAAACTTCTAGGAAATCGATTTCACCATAATTCTTCACTATGCTTTTCTCATCCAGCTAATTTAACTTAAACCTCTTTTGTCTATTAGCAAATCTCTAATTCATCCAAAAGCCTCTTTCGATAGTCAATTGGAAGTGATTCTAGTTTATCAATTCACACAAGAGTATGCAAATTAAATAATCAAGAACGCAATAAGACCAATGATTTAATTACTACACAGGTTCATACAAGTCTTTCGATCTCTATACTTACCTATGCTGAAATATCCAAGATCTACCCTATGATTCCCTCTTTCGATAGCAAATCACAAGATTAATAATCATCTAATCAATGGCCAGTTAATTAGAAGCATTAAACTCAGAATAAATCAGATAAACAAAGAGAGAATTGCATTAAATTAGTATGGACAAACAAGCATAGTTCGGAAATAGGTTACATCGTTTTCCTAGAATAAAGAAAATTTAGCTCATGCTAGAAATGGAATTCAACATAAACGAATTCACCATAATTGTTCTGAGAAGATGGGAAGAAGAAAATAAACACTGAAAATCCTCCTTGCAGCCTCAACTCGTCGTCACAAGCTCAAGGGAACGATTCAACGCTTTTCTCTCGTCCGTGCTCGTGTATGAATCCAACGTACGTGCAATAAATTGGAATTCCGTCTCCAAAACAAATGATTTGAATCCCTCTAGCTATGTTTTTCTCTCCCAAAGAGTGTTCTCCAGTCAAAACTCACGGCTCTAGAGTGAAAAATGGCTTTTATATGGTCCCACGGCGGAAAACCTAAAATCTGTCAAAATACGATGTTCGCTCGAGCAGGGTGTCAAGCGCGCGTCGAGCATTCGACTCTGCCTGATTTCGCTCGAGCGCACATCGAGCGTTCGACTCTGCCTGATTTCACTCGAGCGGCCAATGTCTCTGCTTGAGCGATCTTCGTTTTTCAGCAACCCGCTCAAGCTCCCTGTCGAGCGGCAGTCGAGCGTTTGAATCTGCCTGAATTCGCTCGAGCGGCCAAAAGCCTCCGCTCGAGCGAACTTGTAAAATCTGCAATATGAAATTTTGCAAGCCATCAAATACCCCCAAACTTACAACTTTGTTTGTCCTCAAACAAAAAGAAAAACAAATGATAGTTTAGGCAATATCAACTCGACCCCAAAGAGAAGTATCATCACTCACCAAGCTTTTATGAATTTAGATTTCATCTCTAGTATCTTACTCTTTTAACATCAAAGATAGCAAGAAAATCAATCAAAAATTTTGCAATTTGTCAAGCAAGAGTTAGGCGTTTACTTCAACCTAAAGCTAAGACCTTGAGTGTGTGTGTGATATAGTCAATTTAACCTCAAACCACCTGCAAACTCAGATAAAAGTAGAACAACCAAAATCAGAAGAATTCTCTTAAAACTTAACCCCATAAGTCCAATTTTCAGAAATCCTCTCCACTAATGTAGTCAACACCAAAATCAAAGATCAAAAGGTCTTGATTAAGGTTGTAATGATAGGCCACAGGGTGAGGGTTAAGAAAGAACTGGATATGGGAAATTAAATCAAACTGGGAAAATACTTAGTGAAAAGAACATTAAAAGAGAAACTCACATGATTCAAATCATAGCTCTTTCTTGGCAATATGCTCATACTTGTGGCATTATTATTGCTGTAATCACTGATGTAATACCAACACTTCCCTTAACAAAATTTGAGGTAATTCACTTTCAGCTTGGCGACTTCTTTTTCTTTTCTTTTCTTTTTCTTTTCCTCTTCTTTTTTTTTTTCAATCACTTCCTTTCTTCTTCTTCTTTTTCTTTGATCAAATAGAGCAAACATAATACGTTTCATCATGAAACCAATTTTCTCTTTTAAATGTAACTCTCCACCAAAGTATTTTCTCAAACTATCAACGGTAGATTCATTGTTTTTCAGGCTTAGAGCGGGCATGGTTTATGTAGTTTAAAGAATCAATAAAGGCTCATGAAGGCTCAAGGGGGTTGACTATGGAAACACACCATGTAATGATGGCATGACATTTAGGACGGCTGGGAAAGCTTTTTGGTTATGCCAAAGAAATGCCTAGATCATTTCTCTGATATTTGGTCTCAACTAGGATTTTGCCTCAAGGACCCATCAACGGATTCTAGAGCAAAGCAAAATCGAACCTCCCTCTTTCAATTAATTCAATTTCTTCTCTTCATAAGCAACATGGAATAAGAGAAAAACGACTATGTGCTCAATTGTGTTCAAGGTCAAAGATTTAAACCAAAGTACCTACAAAACTTCACTTGACATAAACGAAATTTTTGAAAATTTTTCTCAAAACCATCTTCAATCACAAATTTCAGAGTCATAGAGAATTCAATCTTACTCCAATGCATGCTTGGTAAGAGAATCAAACAACCTATCAACAACCCAAGACTTAGAAAACAAGAGGATCAAATGATTATAGGAGTTTACACCCCCAAACTTAAACTAAACAATGTCCTCATTGTGATGCAAAAGTAAAAAGGATTGAAGAAATAAAGGAACTTCCCTGGTTTCATGGTGAACCTTTCGAGGTTTAAAAATTTTCCAGCTCTTTATTCTTGCTAAATAAACCTGCATCAAAAACCAATTTATTAAAACTTAAATAAATAAAGATGATAAAATAAATGAAAGAAATAAAGATAGATCTATGGGTTGCCTCCCATAAGCGCTTGTTTTAAAGTTTACAGCCAGACTTTTCAATGATCATCAATTAGGATCTCCAAGAGGAATAAATGCATAGTTCCTCTCCATTTGCTCTCCATAGTAGTGCTTCAATCTCTGACCATTAACTCTGAAAATATTCCCAGCCTTGTCTTTCAAATCTACTGCTCCAAAAGAGAAAACTTCATGAATTGTATAAGGACCCGTCCATCTTGATTTCAACTTTCCTGGAAAGAGTTTGAGTCATGAATTGAAGAGTAAAACTTGTTGTCCTGGAGCAAACTCTCACCTAAGAATCTGTTTGTCATGCCACTTCTTCGTCCTTTCTTTATAGATCTTTGCATTTTCATATGCATCATTCCGGAACTCTTCCATCTCATTCAATTGAAGAAGTCGCTTTTCACCTGCTGCCTTCAAATCAAAGTTAAACTTTTTCACAGCCCAATAAGCTCTATGCTCCAACTCTACAGGAAGATGACATGCCTTTCCAAACACTAATCGGTATAGAGACATCCCGATAGGTGTTTTAAAGGCTGTACGGTATGCCCACAAAGCATCATCAAGCTTCTTCGCCCAATCCTTTCTATTGATTTTGACCGTCTTCTCAAGGATGTTCTTGATCTCTCTATTTGAAATTTCAGCTTGACCATTAGTTTGAGGATGGTAAGCAAGTGCTATATTGCGCTTCACACCATATTTAGACAGAAGATTCTCAAATAACTTGTTGCAAAAGTGAGTCCCTTCATCACTAATAATAGCTCGTGGAGTGCCAAATCTTGTGAATATGTTCTTGTGCAGAAATTTGAGCACTACCTTTGCATCATTTGTTGTTGTAGCAATTGCTTCCACCCATTTTGACACATAGTCAACTGCTAGCAAGATATAAGCAAAACCAAAAGAAGGAGGAAAAGGCCCCATAAAATCTATTCCCCAAACATCAAACAACTCAACTTCTAAGATACCTTTCAATGGTAACTCATGACGCCTTGAAATATTTCCCATACGTTGGCACCAGTCACAAGTTTTCACCAAAGTGTAACTATCACGAAAAATGGAAGGCCAAAAGAACCCACTTTGAAGTACCTTAGCTGCTATACGGGTGGCTCCAAAGTGTCCTCCATATGATGAGGAATGGCAATGATGGAGGATGTCATCTCTTCTTCCGGCACACATCTTCTAATGATTTGATCAGGGCATCTTTTGAACAACAAAGGCTCATCCCAAAGATAGTGATTCACATCATGCAAAAATTTCTTACGTTGATGGTAAGTAAGATCAGGTGGTAAAACTTTACAAGCTAGATAATTAACAATATCAGCATACCACGGAAGCTTGATCTCACATGCAAACAACTGCTCATCAGGGAATGCCTCTTGGACCACTGAATCTAGTCTTTCTTCCTCTTGCTCTAACCGAGAGAGATGGTCAGCCACTAAATTTTCACTTCCCTTCTTGTCTCGAATCTCCAAATCAAATTCTTGAAGAAGGAGGATCCAACGAATTAGCCTAGGCTTAGCATCCTTCTTGCCAAACAAATAGCGAAGTGCTGCATGATCAGTGAACACTATCACCTTTGTCCCAATGAGGTAGGACCGAAATTTGTCACAAGCGAACACCACAGCAAGCATCTCCTTCTCAGTTGTTGTATAATTTAACTGAGCTTCATTCAATGTCCGGCTTGCATAATAGATGGCTCTAAACAGCTTGTCTCGCCTTTGCCCCAACACTGCTCCAATTGCAAAGTCACTTGCATCGCACATAACTTCAAAAGGTTGACTCCAATCAGGTACAATCACAATTGGTGCTGAAATTAGCTTCTCCTTGAGTGCATTAAAGGCCTGCAAACAAACAACATCAAAGTCAAATGCAGAATTTTTCTCAAGAAGATTACATAAAGGTTTAGAGAGTTTAGAAAAATCCTTGATAAATCTTCTATAAAATCCCGCATGTCCCAGAAAACTTCTGATTCCCTTCACATTCTTTGGAGGTGGTAGTTTCTCTATGGTTGCAATTTTGGCTCGATCCACCTCAATTCCTTTGGATGACACTCTATGGCCCAGCACGATCCCTTCTTGAACCATGAAATGACACTTCTCCCAGTTCAGGACCAGATTCTTATCTTCACATCTCTGCAAAACAAGAGGTAAGTTATGCAAACAATGATCAAAAGATGTACCAAAAACTGAAAAGTCATCCATGAATACTTTCATTATATCTTCCACCATGTCAGAAAAGATAGCCATCATGCAACGTTGAAATGTCGCAGGTGCGTTGCACAATCCAAAGGGCATTCTCCTAAAAGCAAACGTCCCATAGGGGCATGTGAATGTAGTCTTCTCTTGATCTTCAGGAGCTATAGCAATCTGATTATACCCCGAATAACCATCCAAAAAACAATAGTAGGAGTACCCAGCCAATCGATCCAACATCTGATCAATGAATGGAAGTGGAAAATGATCCTTCCTTGTTGCTTTATTCAACTTGCGGTAATCCATGCATACACGCCATCCCGTGACCGTTCTTGTAGGAATGAATTCATTATTTTCATTTTTCACTACCGTCATTCCACCCTTCTTTGGTACAACTTGCACTGGACTTACC